>NC_060191.1:59520859-59807353 GCF_021184085.1 Oncorhynchus gorbuscha | reverse complement strand
TTAACCCTGGGTTCAGGAGGCTCGGCAGGCCAGGGAGTAACAGGTGGCACGAGACGTAGACTCTGGAACTGTCCAGAGAGGTCGGAAACCTGAGCGGCCAGGTTCTCCACGGCATGGCGAGCAGCAGACAATTCCTGCTCGTGTCTGCCGAGCATGGCTCCTTGGATCTCGACGACAGTGTAACGAGCGTCTGAAGTCGCTGGGTCCATTCTTTGGTCGGTTCCTTCTGTTATGCAGGTGAAGGAGGACCCAAACGCGACTTAACAGAAACAGAGTTTATTAATGCTCAAATCCGAATAACTGAAATCCTCTAGATAGTTGAGGGAAAACAACTGGAGAGCGGCCACAGACTGCAGGTCGCTTCTCGGTAGGCGCAGGCCGTAGTCAACTGAGACACCTGCTCACACGCAGCGTCTGAAGAAGGCACAAAACACGACAGGACAGGGTGATACACAATCACGGCAAAAACACGACAGGACAGGGCGAAACGCAATTACAGCATGGAATACAAAACAAGGAACCGACGGAACAGGGACGGAACACAAAGGAATAAATAGGGAGTCTAATCAGGGAAAGGATCGGGAACAGGTGTGGGAATTAAATGATGATTAGGGGAATAGGAACAGCTGGGAGCAGGAACGGAACGACAGAGAGAAGAGAGAGCGAGAGAGTGAGAGAGGGAGGGGGAGAGAGAGGGATAGAACCAAACAAGACCAGCAGAGGGAAACGAATAGCATGGGGAGCACAGGGACAAGACATGACAATGAATGACAAACATGACACTTTTAGAGAATTGTCTCTACGTGAAGGCTGAGAAGTGCGCCTTTCATGTCTCCTCTGTCACATTTCTCGGTTCTGTTATTTCCGCTGAAGGCATTCAGATGGATCCCGCTAAGGTCCAGGCTGTCAGTGATTGGCCCGTTCCAAGGTCACGTGTCGAGTTGCAGCGCTTTCTAGGTTTCGCTAATTTCTATCGGCGTTTCATTCGTAATTTCGGTCAAGTTGCTGCCCCTCTCACAGCTCTTACTTCTGTCAAGACGTGCTTTAAGTGGTCCGGTTCCGCCCAGGGAGCTTTTGATCTCCTCAAGAAGCGTTTTACGTCCGCTCCTATCCTCGTTACTCCTGACGTCACTAAACAATTCATTGTCGAGGTTGACGCTTCAGAGGTGGGCGTGGGAGCCATTCTATCCCAGCGCTTCCAGTCTGACGATAAGGTCCATCCTTGCGCTTATTTTTCTCATCGCCTGTCGCCATCGGAACGCAACTATGATGTGGGTAACCCCGAACTGCTCGCCATCCGCTTAGCCCTAGGCGAATGGCGACAGTGGTTGGAGGGGGCGACCGTTCCTTTTATCGTTTGGACTGACCATAAGAACCTTGAGTACATCCGTTCTGCCAAACGACTTAATGCACGTCAAGCTCGTTGGGCGTTGTTTTTCGCTCGTTTCGAGTTTGTGATTTCTTATCGCCCGGGTAATAAGAACACCAAGCCTGATGCCTTATCCCGTCTCTTTAGTTCTTCTGTGGCTTCTACCGATCCCGAGGGGATTCTTCCTTATGGGCGTGTTGTCGGGTTGACTGTCTGGGGAATTGAGAGACAGGTTAAGCAAGCACTCACTCACACTGCGTCGCCGCGCGCTTGTCCTAGTAACCTTCTTTTCGTTCCTGTTTCTACTCGTCTGGCTGTTCTTCAGTGGGCTCACTCTGCCAAGTTAGCTGGCCATCCCGGCGTTCAAGGTACACTTGCTTCTATTCGCCAGCGGTTTTGGTGGCCTACTCAGGAGCGTGACACGCGCCGTTTCGTGGCTGCTTGTTCGGACTGCGCGCAGACTAAGTCAGGTAACTCTCCTCCTGCCGGTCGTCTCAGACCGCTTCCCATTCCTTCTCGACCATGGTCTCACATCGCCTTAGACTTCATTACCGGTCTGCCTTCGTCTGCGGGGAAGACTGTGATTCTTACGGTTGTCGATAGGTTCTCTAAGGCGGCACATTTCATTCCCCTCGCTAAGCTTCCTTCCGCTAAGGAGACGGCACAAATCATCATTGAGAATGTGTTCAGAATTCATGGCCTCCCGTTAGACGCCGTTTCAGACAGAGGTCCGCAATTCACGTCACAGTTTTGGAGGGAGTTCTGTCGTTTGATTGGTGCTTCCGTCAGTCTCTCTTCCGGTTTTCATCCCCAGTCTAACGGTCAAGCAGAAAGGGCCAATCAGACGATTGGTCGCATACTACGCAGCCTTTCTTTTAGAAACCCTGCGTCTTGGGCAGAACAGCTCCCCTGGGCAGAATACGCTCACAACTCGCTTCCTTCGTCTGCTACCGGGCTATCTCCGTTTCAGAGTAGTCTGGGTTACCAGCCTCCTCTGTTCTCGTCCCAGCTCGCCGAGTCCAGCGTTCCCTCCGCTCAGGCGTTTGTCCAACGTTGTGAGCGCACCTGGAGGAGGGTGAGGTCTGCACTTTGCCGTTACAGGGCGCAGACTGTGAGAGCCGCCAATAAACGTAGGATTAAGAGTCCTAGGTATTGTTGCAGCCAGAGAGTGTGGCTTTCCACTCGTAACCTTCCCCTTACGACAGCTTCTCGTAAGTTGACTCCGCGGTTCATTGGTCCGTTCCGTGTCTCCCAGGTCGTCAATCCTGTCGCTGTGCGACTGCTTCTTCCGCGACATCTTCGTCGCGTCCATCCTGTCTTCCATGTCTCCTGTGTCAAGCCCTTTCTTCGCGCCCCCGTTCGTCTCCCCCCGTCCTTGTCGAGGGCGCACCTATTTACAAGGTACGTAGGATCATGGACATGCGTTCTCGGGGACGTGGTCACCAGTACTTAGTGGATTGGGAGGGTTACGGTCCTGAGGAGAGGAGTTGGGTTCCATCTCGGGACGTGCTGGACCGTTCGCTGATTGATGATTTCCTCCGTTGCCGCCAGGATTCCTCCTCGAGTGCGCCAGGAGGCGCTCGGTGAGTGGGGGGGTACTGTCATGTTTTGTCATATATTGTCTTGTCCTTGTGCTTTCCCTTCTGTTCGTTTCCCCCTGCTGGTCTTATTAGGTTCGTTCCCTTTTTCTATCCCTCTCTCTCCCCCTCCCTCTCTCTCTTCTCTCTATCGTTCCGTTCCTGCTCCCAGCTGTTCCTCATTCTCCTTACTCACTCATTTAGTCTTTTCACACCTGTCCCCTATTTTGCCCTCTGATTAGAGTCCCTATTTCTCCCCTTGTTTTCCGCTTCTGTCCTTGTCGGTTCCTTGTATGATGTTCGCTGTGCTGTGTCCTTGTCTCGCCCTGTCGTGTCTTGTCTCCTTCAGATGCTGCGTGTGAGCAGGTGTCTTAGTCTGCTACGGTCGGTGCCTTCCCGAAGCAACCTGCAGTCAATGGTCGAGTCTCCAGTCTGTCCTCGTTACTACGAGTGGATTTAAGTTTTTTTCCTGTTTTGTTTTCTTCTTGAGTTTTCCAGGATTATTACTTTTGCCATAGACTGGAATAAAGACTCTGTTTTCGCTAAGTCGCTTTTGGGTCCTCATTCACCTGCATAACAAAGCTGGGTGAATTTTGGCCCATTCCTCCTGACAGAGCTGATATAACTGAGTCAGGTTTGTAGGCCTCCTTGCTCCCACACGCTTTTTCAGTTCTGCTCACAAACTTTCTATTGGATTGAGGTCAGGGCTTTGTGATGGCCACTCCAATACCTTGACTTTGTTGTCCTTAAGCCATTTTGCCACAACTTTGGAAGTATGCTTGGGGTCATTGTCCATTTGGAAGACCCATTTGCAACCAAGCTTTAACTTCCTGACTGATGTCTTGAGATGTTGCTTCAATAAATCCATGTAATTTTCCTCCTCATGATGTCGTCTATTTTGTGAAGTGCACCAGACCCTCCTACAGCAAAGCACCCCCAAAACATGATGCTGCCACCCTCGTGCTTCACGGTTGGGATGGTGTTCTTCAGCTTGCAAGCTTCCCCCTTTATACTCCAAACATAACGATGGTCATTATTGTCAAACAGTTCTATTTCCGTTTCATCAGACTATAGGACATTTCTCCAGAAAGAATGATCTTTGTCCTCATGTGCAGTTGCAAACCGTAGTCTGGCTTTTTATGGGGGTTTTGGAGCAGTGGCTTCTTCCTTGCTGAGTGGTCTTTCAGGTTATGTTGATATAGGACTCATTTTACTGTGGCTATAGATACTTTTGTACTTGTTTCCTCCAGCATCTTTATGAGGTCCTTTGGTGTTGTTCTGGGATTGATTTGCACTTTTCGCAAGAAAGTACATTCATCTCTAGAAGACAGAACACGCCTCCTTCCTGAGTGGAATGACGGCTGCGTGGTCCCATGGCGTTTGTACTTGCATACTATTGTTTGTACAGATGAACGTGGTTCTTTCAGGCGTTTGGAAATTGCTCCCAAGGATGAACCAGACTTCTGGAGGTCTACAATTTTTTTGCTGAGGTCTTGATTGATTTCTTTTGATTTTCCCATGACTTCAAGCAAAGAGGCACTGAGTTTGAAGGTAGGCCTTGAAATACATCCACAGGTGCACCTCCAATTGACTCAAATTATGTAAATTAGCCTTTCTGAAGCTTCTAAAGCCATAACATGATTTTGGGGAATTTTCCAAGCTCTGAAAAGGAACTGTCAACTTAGTGTATGCAAACTTCTGACCCACTGGAATTGTGATGCAGTGAATTATAAGTGAAATAATCTGTCTGTAAACAATTGTTTGAAAAATGACTTGTGTCATGCACAAAGTAAATGTCCTTATCGACTTGCCGAAACAATAGTTTGTTAACAAGACATTTCTGGAGTGGTTCAAAAACGAGTTAATGACTCCAACCTAAATGTATGTAAACTTCCAACTTCAACTGTACATATGAGATGAGTAATGTAGGGTATGTAAACATGATATAAAGTGACATTGTTTAAAGTGACTAGTGATAAATGTATTATATCTCATTTTTATTATTAAAGTGGCTAGAGTTTAACAGTCTGATGGCCTTGAGATAGAAGCTGTTTTTCAGTCTTTCGGTCCCACCTGTACTGACCTCGCCTTCTGGATGATAACTGGGTGAACATTCAGTGGCTCGGGTGGTTGTTTTCCTTGATGATCTTTTTGGCCTTGTGACATCGGGTGGTGTAGGTGTCCTGGAGGGCAGACAGTTTGCCCCCGGTGATGCGTTGTGCAGACCTCACTACCCTCTGGAGAACCTTATGGTTGTGGGCGGAGAAGTTGCCGTACCAGTCGGTGATACAGCCCGACAGGATGCTCTCGATTGTGCATCTGTAAAGGTTTGTGAGTGTTTTCGGGAACAAGACACATTTATTCAGCCTCCTGTGGCTGAAGAGGCGCTGTTGCGCCTTCTTCACCATGCTGTCTGTGTGGGTGGACCATTTCAGTTTGTCCGTGATGTGTATGCCGAGGAACTTCAAACTTAACACCTTCTCTACTACTGTCCCGTCAATGTGGGTTGGGGGGTGCGCACTCTGCAGTTTTCTAAAGTCCACGATCATCTCCTTTGTTTTGTTGATATTGAGTGTGAGGATATTTTCCTGACACCACACTCCGAGGGCCCTCACCTCCTTCCTGTAGACTGTCTGTCAGGATTTGGCCAGGGTTGTTCCGGTTTTTGGTCACTAGATGCCCCCATTGTGCTTTTTGACCTTTTGTTTTCCCTTGATCCCCATTATTATTTGCACCTGTGCCTCGTTTCCCCTGATTGTATTTAAACCCTTTGTTTTCCTCTGTTCTTTGCTCTGCGTTTGTATGTTAGCACCCAGCCCTAGTACTCTGGGAACTCTTGTTGATCTCGGTGGACTCTCTTGTGGAATTCTGTTTTTTGTACTTGTTTGTTTGTTTTTTGAGTATCTTTTGAGGCTTTTTGTGCTTTACCTTCCACCTTGTGGATTTACCTTTTTTGTCTTGGAGGATTACCTTTGTTCTTGTAGGATTCCTTTTGAGGTTGTGGAGTTACATGTTTTCCTGAAGAACTTCACTTTTTACTTCATTAAATACACCGTCTCAAGTACTGCTGTGTCTGCCTCATCTTCTGGGTTCTGCCGACTTTTCGTGGCTCAGTTGGTTAAGTGACTGTTTCTCACTCCGGAGACCCGGGTTCGTAACCGGGTCCTGACACTGTCTGGTCGTTGTTGGTAATCAAGCCTACCATTGTAGTGTCATCTGCAAACTTGATGATTGACTTGGAGGAGTGTATGGCCACGCAGTCATGGGTGAACAGTGAGTACAGGAAAGGGCTGAGAATGCACCCTTGTGGGGCCCCAGTGTTGAGGATCAGCAGGGTGGAGACGTTGTTTCCTACCCTCGCCACCTGGGGGGCGGCCCGTCGGAAAGTTAATGACCCAGTTGCACAGGGCAGGGTCTCGAGCTTAATGACGGGTTATGGTGTTAAATGCTGAGCTGTAATCAACGAACAGTATTCCTCTTGTCCAGATGGGTTAGGGCAGTCTGCAGTGTGATTGCGATTGCTTAGTCTGTTGACCTATTGGGGCGGTAAGCAAATTGTAGTGGGTCTAGGGTGTCAGGTAGGGTGTTGGTGATATAATCCTTGACTAGTCTCTTAAAGTACTTCAGGATGACGGAAGTGAGTGCTACAGGGCGCTAGTCGTTTAGCTCAGTTACCTTTGCTTTCTTGGGAACAGGCACAATGGTGACCCTCTTGAAGCATGTGGGAACAGCAGACTGGGATAGGGATTGATTGAATATGTCCGCAAACACACCAGCCAGCTGGTCTGCACATGCTCTGAGGACTCGGCTAGGGATCGTTTAATTGCTTTACTCATGTTGGCTGTGGTGAAGGAGAGCCCGCAGGTTTTGGTAGCGGGCTGTGTCAGTGGCACTGTATTGTCCTCAAAGTGAGCAAAGAAGTTGCTTAGTTTGTCTGGGAGCAAGAGCTCAGGCAGTAGGAAGTGCTGTCATTCATTTATATGCAGATGATACAGTCTTATACTCAGCTGGCCCCTCCCTGGATTTTGTGTTAAATGTTCTACAACAAAGCTTTCAAAGCTTTCTTAATATCAAACAAGCTTTCTCTACCCTTAGCCTTGTTCTGAACACCTCCAAAACAAAGGTCATGTGGTTTGGTAAGTACAAGTACCCAATACAAGTACTTGGGAGTATGGCTAGATGGTACACTGTCCTTCTCTCAGCACATATCAAAGGTTAAATCTACACTTGGTTTCCTCTATCGTAATTGCTCCTCTTTCACTTCAGCTGCCAAACTAACCTTGATTCAGATGACAATCCTACCCATGCTAGATTACGGGGACATTATTTATAGATCAGTAGGTAAGGGTGCTCTCGAGCAGCTAGATGTTCTTTACCATTCTGCCATCAGGTTTGCCACCAATGCTCCACATCACTGCACTCTATACTCATCTTTAAACTGGTTGTCTCTGTAAACCCGTTGCAAGACCCCGTTGCAAGACCCCCCCCCCCCAACACAAACTATCTGAGATATCTACTGCAGCCCTCATCCTCCACATACAACACCCGTTCTGCCAGTGACATTCTGTTAAAGGTCCCCAAAGCACACACATCCCTGGGTCACTCCTCTTTTCTGTTCGCTGCAGCTAGCATGAGCTACAACAAACTCAAACTGGACAGTTTTATCTCAATCTCTTCATTCAGACTCAATCATGGACATTCTTACTGACAGTTGTGGCTGCATTGCGTGATGTATTGTTGTCTCTACCTTCTTGCCCTTTGTGCTGTTGTCTGTGCCCAATAATGTTTGTGCCATGTTTTGTGCTGCTACCATGTTGTATTGTCATGTGTTGCTGCCTTGCTATCTTGCTGTCTTAGGTATCTCTTTATGTAGTGTTGTCTCTCTTGTCATGATGTCAGATGTGTGTTTTGTCCAATATTTATTTGTTATTTAATATTTATTTTTTAAATCCCAACTCCCATCCCCGCAGGAGGTCTTTTGCCTTTTGGTAGGCCGTCATTGTAAATAAGAATGTGTTGTTAACTGACTTGCCTAGTTAAATACATTTGTAAAAAATCACGCGAAAGCTTTTACTTCTTCGTGTATGTGTTGTAGTGGAAATGTCCTGTATTACCAAATCATGAGAGCAAACCACACACCACAGAGTTATCAAGTCCATCTTTAATTATATGAGCTCCATCACAACCCTGTGACTCTCAGATCAATTCAGTGTCTATAAATGAATTCTCTGAGAGTGCTTACACATTGCAACTGAGATCGTTTATAGCAAAGACACCCCCCCTCCCCCTAGTTGATATGACAAATAACAGATCTTAAGAACATTATACAAAGAAAGATTTTACTTCTGAGAGAGGAGTATCCCATCGCCAGACAGTATTTAGTTATAAATTATCATTCAGTTTGGGCTCCTAAACGAAGCTCTTATCTCGTTCTTGGTACAAAATAGTACCAAGACATTACCTCACCCAATGGTATATATCAATTGTCATTTTAGACACTCCCATCCCAAATACAATTTATCCTGGACAAGCTCACGGAGAGGAGAGTGAGCCTCTAGGTCAAGATAAGGGCAACCTCAGAGGGAACATAGAATGGTTCCAGACACTGCCATCCTCCTCTCCCCGATGGGAAAAGTAGGGAGTGACTGGCACACAGACATTGTGAAGCCAAGAGATAATTGGTTCCCCCTCAATCATCCTTTCACATGGTTTAAAATATATGTTTACATATGAAGAAAAGCTTGACCTCTCCCCTTTCTGTGGCCCAAGTAACTGAACCCTGACAGAGAACAGATAACTGCAAACGGCCAACACTATAGTACAACAAAATACATTCTAAATGACAAGTATCTCACAAGCATATCACAATGCCATATATCGTCTAGGGGTTAGGTTAGGGATCGGTGCAATATTATTCCTGCATAGCAGGTGGCAGTAGAACACAACGGTTCTTGAAGAGAGGAAGCGGTGTACCCGGTCTCCGGTTGTTCAGTGTATCCGTAGCCGAATTCCGTGAAACTGCAACCATGGAGGAGGCAAAAAATAAAGAGAAAAAGCAGTCCGAAAAGACAGAGTTAAAGGAGACTAAACCCACAGGGAAAGACAAGGATAAAAAAGATGAGCAAGAACTGGTGAGTTGGGACACTTCTCAACATCTTGAACAAGGGAAGCAGAGTAGCGTTTTTGCCTGAGTCACTCACTGCATGTTTGAACAGGCCGAAAGCGTTGTCATTCAAAAGAATAGCGAACTGTTTGAGTCCCCTTTAATGGAAAAGTATGACATGGCTGGCTAAGTACGAGATGCCAACAATTAAGATTATTATGTCCGACTGAAAGCGAGCTATAAAACTACCTAACGTTAGCATACCTAATGTTGACGTTAGCTTGCTAGCCTAGGGTAACAGTAGGAGCTGGCTGTGCTAGCTAACGTTAACTAACAATTGCTAATGACAGGCCAGAAAGTAACTACCGAAATGTAAAATAAAATTTAGCTAAGTATCTAGCTAGCCAAGTTAAAATAATGTAACGTTAACTAGCTAAATAATGTTAGTGTTGCAATGTAAACAACCATAATCAAAATAGCTAACGTTGGCTCTCTTTTCGCTAATGTTGTTAGCTAACTAGCAAACAGTTAGAAAACTTGTTAGCTAGCACAGTCACAGTTTAGTTATGCCAATCTTTGGTATAGACAGTAACGTTAGCTAGCTACTAGTGACTTTGGAACTGTAGCAACCTGCCTGTGGTGCAGATTGTCTCGTTGAGAGCTAGCTAGATTTGACATGATTGGTGATTTTTGATTGCGAGGTGGCTTTAGTTTTTACGTGTTTGTTTGTTTAGTTAGCTAGCTATTTACATGGAGGGAGTTGTATAACTTATTAGCGAGTACATTAACAATAGCCCATTTTAAACACCATAACAATGTAGGCAAGGTTACATATATAGTTATCATAGCAACCCTACCATCAGTCGACAATTGTATAGGATCGGTGTACGACAAAATGCTCCCAATATCTAGCTGTTAGCAAATTGCACAGCCTTTTATTGCAATAGTTCCATGTTGGAAGACCTGTTGTTTTTTTTTTACTGTTTACTGTGCAGGGTTCAGTTATTCAATTGCCCAACATTGCATATTGAATCTGTCATACTGTAATGTCAGTTCCTCTTTTCTCTCTCCAGTCTGATGAGGACAAACAGCTGCAAGAAGAGCTGGAGATGATGGTGGAGAGGCTTGGTGTGAGTACCACTACCACAAGAACTGCCGAGTACCACAATAACTACCAAACCTAAAGTCTGCTTTGCTTTAGACACTGGGACTATACTGCCCTACCAAGCAAAAAGGCAGTAACTAACTAATTTTCTACCAAATGAGCAATATATTTTTTGCTACATTAAATACATGCTTAATCATGTGGACAAGTATCCTGCCTCTATTGTGTTTTGGAGAAAATGGGGGTCATGTTAGCAGTAACTGCATAAAGTTACTGTGAAAGCAAGGTAAATAAAAGCTATTTTTCTTCAATTCCACGATATGAGAATTTACTGCCTTTTTGCTTGGTAGGGCAGTATAGCTTTTTCAATTCTTATGTATTATACTGTACATAAGGCGTTAGTGGAGAGTCAGTCATTTACATACACTGTGTGAACTTTGGTAGCTATGCATATGAAACAACTTTCTTTGTACACCCCCCTGCCCCCTTTCTCTCTCACCCACCCACAGGAGACAGACACGTCTCTGTACCGGCCTGCTCTAGAGGAGCTGCGCAGGCAGATCCGCTCCTCCACCACCTCCATGACCTCTGTGCCCAAGCCCCTGAAGTTCCTGCGGCCACATTATGGCAAGCTCAAAGAGATCTACGAGGGCATGGTGCCTGGCGAGAACAAGGTGGGAACTCCAATTTGTAAGTCGCTCTGGATAAGAGCGTCTGCTAAATGACTTAAATGTAAATGTAAACACCGATGCTGTGTCCTTGCTAAATAGCTAACTGTTCAGTGGGGAAAACAGGAGGAAGGAATGGCAAGACTGTATCAACCACTGTATCGCTTCCTTTCCTTGTCTGCTTTTACTTTATAACCACTGTGCAAAACATTTGGATGGATTTATTTTACAATGTTACTGGAGATACAGAAAATAAAAACAAGGATATATACCTAGTATATTAGACATCGTAATTCTGGATGGAACTGTGGATTCATCTTCAGAAGGACCGATCATAGCTAGACATATCCATAATTACAGTTAACACATGTCTTTTTGTTTTTGCAGAGTTTCTGTGCGGACGTGGTGTCGGTCTTGGCCATGACAATGAGTGGGGAGCGGGAGTGTCTGAAGTACCGTCTGCTGGGCTCCCAGGAGGAGCTGGCGTCCTGGGGACATGAATACGTCAGGTAGGATACGGGACGCCATTTGAAACAGCTAACACATGGGTGAATCCTACCTTCTACTTAAGTAGAATTTTCACTTTGTCATGCATTGATACCAATGGAAGACTAAGTAAAAATGTGACTTATTTGCCTCATTCATTCCATGCCTGGCAGCAGTAAGCAGTTTGTGTGGTCTGACCTAGGGCTGTGACAATACCAGTATTTAGATTTTTTTCCATGGCAAATTAAAACACGACGCAGATGGATCTGCTGTGTGTAAAATATTGCGTGCTATAGCTTGGAAAATAAATACATGTGACTCTGGATGACAACATAAGGATGTTTGTTTCCAACATTTGGGCTGTTTTCCTAAAGAAGTTCAATCTTTTATTTTCTTTCAGCGATACTTACGAGTATCGTCCCGGCCCTAGTCTTCTACCCTAAACTCTGGTGTGTTTGTGTGTAGGCACCTGGCGGGCGAGGTGGCCAAGGAGTGGCAGGAGGTTGAGGAGAGTGATAAGACGCAGCAGGAGACTTTGCTGAAGCTGGTGAAGGAGATTGTGCCCTACAACATGGCCCACAACGCTGAGCACGAGGCCTGTGACCTGCTGATGGAGGTCGAGAAGCTGGAGATGCTGGAGCTCTACATAGATGATAATGCATATGCCAAGGTCTGCCTCTACCTCACCAGGTGAGTGGACAACACACACCTTACCATGTGACGGGCAAATATATATATACCTTCACACACATGTTCAAACACATGTACCACAGTCTGCCTCAACATACCTGTAGTGTGCCAACAACAGCCTGAAGAGACAAAAGGTTGTTCCTCTCATCAGTATTACCTAAACCCTCTGTCATCCCCTCTCTCTCTCTATGCCAGCTGTGTGAGCTACGTCCCTGAGCCAGAGAACTCTGCCCTGTTGAAGTGTTCCCTTAACATCTTCAGGAAGTTTAACCGTTACCCAGAGGCCCTGAGGCTGGCCCTGATGCTCAACGACGTGGAACTGGTGGAGAACATCTTCACCTCCTGCAAAGACATGTACAGACTGCCACAACACACTCACTGCACTCTCACACTTAATTATCTCACATCAAATCTTTCGAAAGAAGTGCTACCTACAGGTAACTGCCAACATGAAATAAACACTTGATTAAATGAGGGCTACAAAGTATACTGAACAAAAATATAAATTCAATACAATTTCATCATTTTTACTGAGTTAATTTAAGGAAGTCAGTCAATTGAAATAAATAAATTAGGCTCTAATCTATTTCACATGACTGGGCAGGGGCGAAGCCATGGGTGGCCTTGGGAGGGCATGGCCCCACCCACTGGGGAGCCAGGCCCAGCCAATCAGAATGAGTTGTTCCCCACAAAAAGGCTTTATACAGACAGAAATACTCTTCAGTTTCTTCAGCTATCGTGGTGGCTGGTTGTGGAGGTCCTGGGCTGGTGTGGTTATACATGGTCTGTGCTTGTGAGGCCGGTTGGACGTACTGACAAATTCTCTAAAACAACGGAGGTGGCTTATAGTAAAATTGTTTATCTCTGGCAACAACTCTGGTGGACATTCCTGCAGTTAGCATGCCAATTGAACATGTCTCAATTTGAGACATCTGTGGCATTGTGTTGTGATGACTGCACATTTTAATGTCCTTTTATTTTCCCAAGCACAAGGTGCACTTGTGTAATGATCATGCTGTTTAATCAGCTTCCTGATATTCCACACCTGTCAAGTAAATGGATTATCTTGGCAAAGGAGAAATGCTCACTAACAGGGAAATAAAGACAGTTGTGTACAAAAGTTGAAAAATAAGATTGTGCACATGGAACATTTCTGGGATCTTTTATTTCCGGTCATGAAATGTGGGACCAACACTTTACATGTTGCATTTTATATTTTTGTTCAGTATATATTGAAAGCAGGTGCTTCCACACAGGTGTGGTTCCAAAGTTAATTAAGCAATTAAAACATTTCATCATGCTTAGGGTTGCCTATTGTTTTGGCTACCATGGCTAGAAGAGAGCTGTGACTTTGAAAGAGGGGTCTCAAAGGAGCATACGGTGTTTAAAGGGGTGTGTGTCTCAGTCATCAGATCTCAACCAATTGAACATTTTCTTTGAGGTTCTAGAGCGGCGCCTGAGATGGTGTTTTCCACCGCCGTCAACAAAACCCCAAATTTGAGATTTTTGTTGTTGTTGAATGGTGTCGCATCCCTTCTATAGAGTTCCAGACACTTCTAGGCCAAGGCGTATTGAAGCTGTTCTGGCAGCTCGTGGTGGCCCAACTCCCTATTAGAAAACTTTATGTTGGTGTTTCCTTTATTTTAGCAGTTCCCTGTACAACCTATAGTGGTAAACAGTATTTTCTCTAATCGTTATTCACATTTTCTACTGACAGTCATTGGGGAATGCATTCAGCAGTATTTTCCATAATTAATGATGTGCATGAAGAGTTGATGGTTTAGTGGGTGTTTTCCTGTAGTGTGATCCAGAAGGAGATGGCCTTCATGCTGGGCCGACATGGCATGTTCCTGGAGCTCAACGAGGACGTGGAGGACTACGAGGACCTGACGGAGATCATGTCCAACGTCCAGCTCAACAGCAACTTCCTGGCCCTGGCCCGAGAGGTGAGGAGAGAAAGAGGGAAGATGGGTAGACTACTAGAGAGTGGAGGGGGTTGTAAGAGTGAGTGTTTTAGAGCAGGACTGGGAGTGGGTCACTGTTGAAGTCAGTGGATGGAGTGTGACTGACAGTGGGGGCTGAGTGTATGTTAGAGAAAAGGTTTTTAGAGTAGGGCTAAGGAGAGGGGAATATGACCTGTAGAGATGAGTTCGAGGACTGTGCTCTATTTAATATTTTTGAGGGGGAAATGGAGGAGACTTGAAGAAGGTACCAAGAGGAGAGTGAAAGTGGGGTAGGGGTCATGTGGGAGAATAATGGTGCATAGAGTGAGAGAACAAATGAGGCTAGAGGATAATGAATGGCTGGTATAGTGAATAAACCAATTAGTGAAAGGCATTTAAGCCTGTTAGTGGCTATGACTCAGCACCAGGCAGCTAGTAACGTACTGTTCCCTTTCTTTACAGTTGGACATCATGGAACCCAAAGTCCCAGATGACATCTACAAAACCCACCTGGAGAACAACAGTGAGTTCAGCACCTTCACTTCAGCAGCTCACTAATGTCCTGGTTGTGTTCTATCACACTCCTCTATCCTCATCCTCATTTTCATCATGCCATTGTCTGTCTGTCAGGGTTTGGAGGAAGTGGTTCCCAGGTGGACTCTGCTCGTATGAACCTGGCCTCCTCATTTGTCAACGGCTTCGTCAACGCAGGGTTTGGACAGGACAAGCTTCTCACAGACGACGGCAACAAATGGCTGTACAAGAACAAAGACCATGGTGAGGGAAACCACACACACACACAGCCTCACATCCCCGTCTTCAAATGGGCCTCGTGGTTCACATTTGTGGGGGTTTGACTGAAAATTGGTTCATGTTTGGTGTTTCGACAGTGAGTACCAGTCTCATGAATCTAGGATGCTTAGCAGCAACTTAATGTATCGCCTTCATTGCTAGTCCTTAATTTCAAGCATAGTAACACAAATAATATATTGCTGTTGTGTAAATGTTGCTAATTCTGTGTTTATCTCCAGGTATGCTGAGTGCTGCAGCCTCTCTGGGGATGATCCTGCTGTGGGATGTGGATGGTGGTCTGACACAGATAGACAAGTACCTCTACTCCTCAGAAGACTACATTAAGGTCAGAACACACACTCAGCCTCTTACCAAACACCCTGCATTAAAACCTCCTCACCACAACCTTCACAGCATCCAGAAAAGCCCTAAACATCCTATTCATGTAGATATGTCTCCCCCTCTCTTTCTCTTCTCTCTCTCCCTGTAGTCGGGCGCCCTCCTGGCTTGTGGCATAGTAAACTCTGGGGTGAGGAATGAGTGTGACCCGGCCCTGGCCCTGCTGTCAGACTACGTCCTCCACAACAGCAACGTCATGCGGATAGGAGCCATCTTTGGGTAAGGAGAGAAGGAAATGCGTGTTTAGTCCCAAATAAACCCCTAGCCCCTACTGCCTGACACCTCTTGTACATTAAAGATTTGTATTGAGGTTTGTTTAGTCCATTAGCACAGTGTAATCTCTGCCTGTGAAAAGTACTTGTTTAGGTGGGGTTTGACCCTGAACTTTCTCCTCTATCCCCAGCCTGGGCCTGGCATATGCTGGCTCGAACCGTGAGGACGTCCTCTCTCTGCTGCTGCCTGTCATGGTAGACTCCAAGTCCAGCATGGAGGTACTGTGTGTGTAGTTCCACAGTTTGTCTTCTTAAGTCTATTACACATCCACACTCGTGAAACCCAGCTCACTGTCCCATGTTATGTGTCTTGTCACACACTCTCAGGTGGCAGGTGTGGCGGCGCTGGCGTGCGGTATGATCGCGGTGGGCTCGTGCAATGGTGACGTCACCTCCACCATCGTCCAGTCCATCATGGAGAAGAGTGAGCTGGAGCTGAAAGACACATATGCCCGCTGGCTGCCCCTGGGCCTGGGCCTCAACCACCTGGGTAAAGGGGAGGCCATTGACACCACCCTGGCAGCGCTGCAGGTGGTGCCTGAGCCCTTCCGCAGCTTCGCTAACACGCTGGTGGACGTATGTGCCTATGCAGGTCAGTCTCATAGCTCCAGAGTTAGCATTTTGTTTCTGTTAAAAAAAAATTGATTTACATATTTATTTATTTACAAGTGATGGCTTTCCTATATTTATCTCTCTCGGTTTCTCTCCATGCTAGGTTCTGGTAATGTACTGAAGGTGCAGCAGCTGCTCCACATCTGCAGTGAGCACTATGAAGCCAAAGAGAAGGAGGAAGAAAAAGACAAGAAGGATAAGAAGGATAAAGACAAGAAAGAGAGTGCAGCTGACATGGGCTCCCACCAGGTATGCCAGGCGTTTGTCAATAAAAAGGTGTCAGGTAGGCTAGTGCTTTAAGAGTGTTGGGCCAGTAACCAAAACGTCACTGGTTTGAATAGGTGAAAAATCTGTTGGTGGCCTTGAGCAAGACACTTAACCCTAATTGCTCCTGTAAGCCACTCTGGATAACAGTGCCTGCTAAATGACGACAAATTTAAAATACAATCTTATGAGGGGTTTGAATTGAGATTTGATATTGAACTAATCTGCTCTCTGCTTCCCCCTCCAAGGGCGTGGCTGTCCTGGGTATTGCACTCATTGCTATGGGAGAAGAGATTGGCTCAGAGATGGCACTACGGGCATTTGGACACCTGGTCAGTATAACCTCTGTCCTGTTCACTCCATTTGGCTTCAACACATTTTCAGGACATGTTGGGGGTTGATTTAGCCCCTGTCTCTTTGGCTCAATCCAACCATCCTACATCTAACTGTTTTTCTCTTCATCTCTCCATTGTCTTGCCTTCTTTCCATCTCACTCACTCTCCTAGTTACGGTATGGAGAGCCTACTCTAAGGCGTGCGGTACCTCTGGCCTTGGCCCTGATCTCTGTGTCGAATCCTCGCCTCAACATCCTGGACACACTCAGCAAGTTCTCCCACGATGCTGACCCAGAGGTCTCCCACAACTCCATCTTTGCCATGGGCATGGTAGGCAGCGGTGAGTGGGCCCCAATCAGTCAGTGTCTTCATTATTATATTGAGACATTCAAAGTTATTTTGATTTGCCTCACTAAGTTATTACAATGTTTCCCTGTAATTATTCCTTGTCCTTGAATAAGAAAAATACCTGTAACTGTGAATTCACTGTGCCAGATGACATCAAAGTATGAGACCTTCTCCATTGACTGCGTCTCAAGCTGTGATTGGTTTCCATGACGACTCACGGCTCCATCTCACTCTCTCTGCAGGAACAAACAATGCCCGCCTGGCTGCCATGCTGAGGCAGCTGGCTCAGTACCATGCCAAAGACCCCAACAACCTCTTTATGGTCCGACTTGCACAGGTGGGTTGCAAAAAGAGGTGCCGCTCTGGCACTCTAACCTATGTGTTAGAGGGGGAGAGTCTGTGTCTCCTAACCCTTGCTCTGTGCCATGTCTACAGGGTCTGACTCACCTGGGTAAAGGGACATTGACACTGTGTCCATACCACAGTGACAGGCAGCTGATGAGTCAGGTGGCTGTGGCAGGACTACTCACTGTCCTCGTCTCCTTCCTCGATGTCAAGAACAGTAAGCCCTTTTCCTCATTACTCTTCACCACTCATTTTATTGACTTCTTCCCCCCTCTGATTTTCCACATCTGTTTGTTTAGGATTGGGGTGAAGTCCATTTATGTTGAGTAATTTGAGGAAGTGACCTAAATTTCAATGTATGGATGGAAAATTCCACTTAAAAAAACAACAATTAGCAATTGTTCAACTCCAGAATGGCATTGGCCCTTGCCCAGCTAGTTCCACTACCTTCCTTTCATGTTGGGTAGTAAGTCTTCTAAATGCCTTGACCCAGTTCTAAATATTTGTCTGTTTGTGTTGACATCGCCCCCTGCTGTTTCCTGTGTGTGCTGCAGTAATCCTGGGGAAGTCTCACTACGTTCTCTATGGCCTGGTGGCTGCCATGCAGCCCCGTATGCTGGTCACATTCGACGAGGAGCTGAGGCCGCTGCCCGTGTCCGTCAGGGTGGGACAGGTAAGGACTGCTGCTCACACTATGCTCTTAATAAGAGCCTGGAGGATTAACTTCATATTCAAAATACAATACTAGTTGAGGATGTAGCCTAGATGGTGTGATGAAGGCCAAAACGTCAGCACGATGTGACGTGATTCTTTGCAAGTGAAATGTACTGGAGATTTTCATTTTAATAATGGTTAAACATCTCCAATGCGAAGTAACGTCTAGATGTACAAGTGCTTTTCACTCTCAGGATGAAATGCTATAAGATGATGGCAGAGTGGATTCGACCTCATGGTTTATGTATGTAATTGGTCAATAGGCGGTGGATGTGGTGGGTCAGGCCGGTAAGCCCAAAGCCATCACAGGTTTCCAGACCCACACCACGCCGGTGCTCCTGGCCCATGGAGAGAGGGCAGAGCTGGCCACAGAGGAGTATCTCCCCGTCACCCCCATCCTGGAGGGCTTCGTCATCCTCCGCAAGAACCCCAACTACGATGCTTAGATTGCCCCCTACTGTCCTCCCCTGGTACCCACCCTACTCTCCTTAGTGGTCCCTCATTGGTAGCAGAGGTAGCCCTCCCTGGCTCGTTTACACCTCATGTTTTAGTACTTTATTCCATGTCTGAAAAGAGCCAGGAAGGCCTACCCCTCTTTCTCTTGTCAACAGCTTCTCTCCATCCTGTGAAAATATGGGTGTGTTCTGGGTGACCAAACTGACTGGAGCAGGGAGTGGAAAATGGGACCTCATTCACTGTTTAAATTAGTATACTATTTGATCTAGGATCAGTTCCACATAAATGTATTACGCCATCTCTTTCAGGCTCCACAATAACTGATCTAGGGTCAGCCATCAGGAAGGAAGTCTTCAGCCTCTCCCGGTTTGTGATTTTTCCCCACTAATTGGTCTTTAGACCAATCACATCAGATATTTTTCAGAGCTGATCTGATTTAGTGAAAAAAGACCTGAATTGGGCTGATGAACAACAAGCTCAGTCTGCATCAATACTACAACCAGTTTCTCTTCCCCCACCCATGATAACCTCCTTTTGTAATTAGAGCATGGAAAATGTGTTTTCATCATCCAGTTTTTTTATTTTGTTTTGTTACAGTACTGTAAAAAAGGTTAAAATAAAAGTTTCAGATCCACTTGGTGGAGTTGTCTATCACCAGGTCTGTTTGTCATGAGGGACAAGTTTCTGAAAGAGCCGTCATTATTTATGATGCTTTATAACAGCCTGCAGATCTGGATGGCTAATTATGAAACTGGGCAGGGGCAAGGAGGAACTGAGGTGACACTGGTCATGAACCCTCACTGCAGCAAAGGTATGAATAATTGCTGGACTGCTGGATGTTGCAGACAATTGACACATTTTATTGAACATTTGAAATACACATGTAATGAAAGAATGCATATTAAACACATACATTTTACACATCTTGATAAACTGTTTAGACTGCACAGTCAAGACTCTGGCTACGCCCATGCAAGTCAAATCAACCGGCGAGTTTGTTTTGTGTGTGTATATGAATACGTTTTATATTAAACGAATACTGTACTGCATAGTTAGTTTGGTTCAGTAGTACATCGTTAACTAAAACGTGTAGCTAAAATTATACCGGCGTCCCTGTCACATGACTGATTAAACCGGAATTTGACTACCGGCTTCCGGGACAGTCCATTCCGTCCGACTGCGGACTGAAGGAGAGAAAGGTAAATGTTAGCGTTTCCAACTATATTCTTTGCTAGTTCAGAACTGTGAGAAACCAATTGACAATCAGCATTCATCCGCGCTTTTTAATGAACTTTAAACTCAGTAGATCGATCTGGGGGATAGAGTTGTCGCTCCTTTTCCAGACTGATTTTTCCTCTGCTAGCCCAACCAACCCCCACCCCAAAAAGGGATAGGACACCCCCTTCCTAAATCTTAGGACGTTATAAACGTTAGCTTACGAAATAGAATTGACGAAGGCAGAAGGATCCGACATTTCGAAACGCTTTATTAGCTAGCCAATATCCTTCAACATTAAACACATTTATGGTAAGAATTCTTCTATATGCAGCCGGCTTTGGTATTGGTTTGAGGTAACAAGCTAACTTCAGTTGGATTTGTTAACGTTATGAGAAACTGTCCTATTCTTTTCTTGGTTTGTGGGTGAATGATTGCTTGTTTTCGGTAACAAATGTCATGCCATATGTTAGTTTATTCTTGAGGAATGGACATTGAACCCAATCGTTAAATAATTATAGTTGACGTACCGGTAGTTAGCTGGTGCTGGTTAAGGATGCTGCATTTTGTCGCCTTCCAGTCCGCATGGTTGTGTTGTAGCCAGTGTTATCTAGCTGTGTGGTGCTTTCTAGACAACTGGGAACTCAGAAAAAGAGGTCAAGTCATGACGCCAATGCTCTTCAGGTCGGGAAGTCTTAGCCCTAGAAAGTATCCGACTGGATGATTGTTCAAAATGGGTTCTCAGTTGGGGCTCTTTTTTTAGTTCCCTGTTGTCTTGCACACGCCAAAGTAGTTTATTTCCGAGTTCCCAGTTGTTTTGAACGTGGCATATAGTCCACATGTTTGTGGCGTGTGTAATTTGACAGAGGGATGTGATATTATGGGATCTCAGTTAACTGAGAATACATACGGCTTATTTATGTATGGCCAATGTGGTAGGATCCACATTGGCAAGTTCGGTCCTTGGATCCCAAACGTCATGTTCAGAGGATGACACAGCATGACGAGGATGCTACCCTGCGGTTGAAATGGCACTGATGCTGATCCGTTTACTGGTAGTAGTTGCCACATACGTTGGTTTCCATCTTTTCATAATCTTTTCAGTATTTGGGAGACCGCTTGCTAGCTGAGGAACGCTCAACTTCGTTCACATATCCGCCTCGATATAAGAGAACGGAGTAGAACGTTCTTCACCAACTACTTGCTTGCGTGCCTGCATGTAATCATATATGCACTTTCGGGTTTGCTGTAAGCGTTGACAATCAAACTAAGCTGAAAACAGTCAAATTAGAGAATCTAAATCCGTTAAGAGAATAGAGGATAACAAGAAGCCGGCTTCTGCGTGTGCACTGTGCAACATTTACTACGCGCGCTAAAGCATGAAAACAACCACGTGGTAACTCAAGTTGGCTTGGGAAAGCGCTGGTTGCAACTAGCTAGTTAACACAGCCACAATGTCAGAATTGGCTATATCGTTAAGAAAAATGTAACACATTTTAGTTTTGGGGCTTAATATAAGGCTAGACACGAGGTTAGCACTGTGGTTAGGGTAAATTGTATAAATAGGTGGTGTTTATAACTTTGGCTGTGGTAACTAGTGACGACTAAAAAGCTGTTTGAACAACATGGCGCCGCACAGCGTAGGCATCCTACACGCCTTTTCGTTTCACGTTATCGGAACTTGGCAGAACTGAGGGTTTGAATGTTATCCACTATCCGTAGCCTACATGCATGTAGTTGGCAATATTACTGTGTGTATTGTGACAGTCGTCAGGTCTGCTTTTTTTGTTGTCCTGTGAATTTGTAACTGCATGTTATGCGTGAATGAAAAATGACCGGTGTGTGGCATGTACATTAATGCTAAGAGGATCTTGTAGCGTATGAAATAATTAATTTGGCATTCGCTCAGGATGCCCGACAAGTTGTCTTTCTGTTGTAGTAACATCTGCATGGGAGAAGCGATTGCCGATATACGGCGTTTACGGACAAGTGAATTTGAGTGAGATCCTCTGCTCAAAATGGATGCCGATTCAGAGTAGCTCGTGAGCCTTGAATTAGGCGAGCCATGATCCCAGATGTGCCCCATTATTAGTACTCACCCAAATGCCTTTTGTTTGAATAGCTTTGTCTTTCATGTTGAATTCGTGGGATTGTGATAATCAGTAACCAATAACTGCTTTAGCCTGCCAAGTTTGCCACCATTGTAATTTAGTAATGTAACCATTGTTTAACTAGGTAAGCCAGTAAGAACAAATTCTTATTTACAATGACAGGCAAACCCAGACGACACCGGGCCAATTGTGTGATACTGCCTGGATTTGACTGTAGTGATGCCTCTTGTACTGAGATGCAGTGCCTTAGAACACTGTGCCACTTGGGGGTACACACCTGTCTGGTCCTGGGTGAAAAAGGTTAGGAAGTCCTGATGTAGAAAATGAGATCACTCGCCTGTGATTTGAATGTTGTTGATAATCCAAATCCAATGTACAGAGAATCCTGTAATTAAATTCTGCCCAACAAATGTACAGTTCTTTATCACGTATCAATGCTCTCTGGGATGGGATCTGGCTGATGAGTAGTGATAGGAATGATGTCATTGTAGCAAGAACTTTAGGGCAAGACAGACTACAACAATCCAGAGCTAATTGTCCCCTGTAAGGCTTGTTATATATTAAGCTATGGTTTACATAGAAACATGATGTGACTGATGTCTTGTTTCCTTCCTTGCCACCACGTACACATTTCTTTGTGTGGCACTGCCATAGGCCTATTGACCTGGCTGATACTGTAAAACTTTAAAGCATGTTAACTCATAGACGTTTCAAAGGTCGTGCAGGCTAGTGTGTTTGTGCCTGTCCATCCAGGCAGTACAGTTCCTTTAAAGCCGACTATCACGTACGCTAAATTGTCTGACAATCGGAGGCTGGCAATTCAATCGTTAAGCATGTGACATGTCAAAGTCACTGTTTACTAATGGCCTGAACCACTCTTGGGGTTTGAGACTGCATAACAAAACACTGTGAACTTACCCTGACGCTACCGTTCACATAGACTCACAGCTATCCACTAGTGCATACTTACACATGCAAACAAACACTTTTTCAGCCTTGTCAAGGCGACAGTGCTGTGCTCCCACCCTCAGTGTCATGTTGGGGTGATGCATCGGTCTCTGTTGAACATGAACGACCCCACACCCACTTATCCCGCTCTCTCTACTTCCTGTCAGGCCAGCTCAGATGACTGGGCCTGGTTGGTGTGGTCTTGGCTGGGGTTCACTCCAACCCCTGGTCCCTTGGGCTACCCTGCCAAGTCAGTTCTGCACTGCAGCACTATCGCTGCGGGAGTAGGATACTCTTACTGACTTGGTTTAGTATATGCACACTCACTTAATTAATGCTGCCAGAATAGTAGGTGAATGAGCTACAGTGCCTTTGGAAGGTATTCAGACCCCTTGACTTTTTCCACAGTTTGTTACATTACAGCTTTATTCTAAAATGTATTAATTTAAACAATTTCTCAGCAATCTATACACAATACCCCATAATTGACAATGTGAATTATTATTATTTTTTTTTGAAAAACAGATTTCTTATTTACATAAGTATTCAGATCCTTGAGACTTGAAATTGAGCTCTGGTGCATCCTGTTTCCATTGATCATCTTTGAGATGTTTTGATTGGAGTCCACCTGTGTTAATTTCAATTGATTGGACATAATTTGGAAAGGTGCACACCTGTCTATATAAGGCCCCACAGCTGACGGTGCATGTCTGCGCAAATACCAAGCCATGAGGTCAAAGGAACTGTCCGTTTGGATATATGCTCCTAAAAACCAATGAGGAGATTTGAGAGGCAGGACTGGCAGCGCATTGAGCGTCACAAATAGAACCAAGTTATATTTTAGCGCCCGGCTACATAGTCACTCGCGAGCAGTTGTTGCGCAATGATTGAATAACGTGTATGTGTACATTTATTTTTGCACCACTCGCGGTCATGAGTCCACCTGTGTTAAATTCAATTAATTGGACAAGATTCAGGACAAATATGTGAATGTCCTTGAGTGGCCCAGCTGGAACCCGGACCTGAACCCGATTGACTGTCGCTGGAGATACCTGAAAATATCTGTGCAGCAACGATCCCCGTCCAACCTGACAAAGCTTGAGAGGATCTGCAGAAAATAATGGGAGAAACGCACACCTGTAATTTTGGTGTGTATCTTGTAGCAACATACCGAAGAAGACTCGAGGCTGTAATCGCTGCCAAATGTGCTTCAACAAAGTACTGAGTAAAGGGTCTGAATTAGAGGTCGACCGATTAATCGGAATGGCCAATTTAGTTGGACTTTTTCATAACAATCGGAAATCGGTATTTTTGGACACTGACTTAGCCCAATTAAATAAAAAAATATACACCTTTTATTTAACTAGGTAAGTCAGTTAAGAACACATTCTTATTTTCAATGTTGGCCTAGGAGCGGTGGGTTAACTGCCTTGTTCAGGGGCAGAACGACAGTTTTTCACCTTGTCAGCTCGGGGATTCAATCTTGCAACCTTACCGTTAACTAGTCCAGCGCTCTAACAACCTGCCTCTCATTGCCCTCCGAGGAGACTGCCTGTTACGCGAATGCAGTAAGCCAAGGTAAATTGCTAGCTAGCATTAAACTTACCTTATTAAAATAAATCTTATCATAATCACGCGTGAACTACACATGCGTTGCATATAATTGATGCAGTGCGTATTGTTGCTCCAATGTGTACCTAACCATGAACATCAATGACTTTCTTAAAATCAATACACAGAAGTATGTATTTTTAAACCTGCATATTTAGCTAAAAGAAATCCAGGTTAGCAGGCAATATTAACCAGGTGTAATTGTCACTTCTCTTGCGTTCATTGCACGCAGAGTCAGTGTATATGCAACAGTTTGGGCCGCCTAATTTGCCAGACTTTTAATTTTTTTGCCAGACTTTTAATTTGCCAGCTCTTCGTTGTGCATCAAGCATTGCTCTGTTTATGACTTCAAGCCTATCAACTCCCGAAATTAGGCTTGTGTAACCAATGTGAAATGGCTAGCTAGTTAGCGGGGTGTGTGCCAATAGTGTTTCAAACGTCACTCGCTCTTGAGACTTGGAGTGGTTATTCCCCTTGCTCTGCATGGGTAACGCTGCTTCGAGAGTGGCTGTTGTCGTTGTGTTCCTGGTTCGAGCCCACGTAGGAGCGGGACGGAAGCTATATTGTTACACTGGCAATACTAAAGTGCGTATAAGAATAGTCAAAGGTTAATGAAATACAAATGGTATAGATAGAAATAGTCCTATAATAACTACAACCTAGAACTTCTTACCTGGGAATATTGAAGACTCATGTTAAAAGGAACCACCAGCTTTCATATGTTCTCATGTTCTGAGCAAGGAACTGAAACGTTAGCTTTCTTACATGGCATATATTACACTTGCTTGCTTCTCCAACACTTTGTTTTTGCATTATTTAAACCAAATTGAACATGTTTCATTATTTATTTGAGGCTAAATTGATTTTATTGATGTATTATATTAAGTTAAAATAAGTGTTCATTCAGTATTGTTGTAATTGTCATTATTACAAAAAAAAAATCGTCAGAGTAATCGGTATCGGCGTTGAAGAATCATAATCGCTTGACCTCTAGTCTGAATTCTTATGTAAATGTGATATTTCAGTTTTTAAAAAAATATATGTATATATATATATATATATATATATTTAAACCTGTTTTTGCTTTGTCATTATGGGGTATTGTGTGTAGATGTAAAAAAAAAAAAATGTAACTAATCAATTTTAGACTAAGGCTGTAACGTAACGAAGTGTGGAGAAAGTCAAGGGGTCTGAATACTTTCCGAAGGCACTGTATGTGGTCATCGGGGAACTCAACTGTAGCCTTCCAAGTATGTGAAGTGCTCCCCATCCATACCTTTCTGAGGGAACAGCTTTAGGTCTCTGCTATGGGGTTGTTGATTTCTGACCTTAATTAACAAGCACCTCCTTTTTAGAGACATTGCCATTTCCCTTCCAACTCCCCCCAACGTTCTGAGGGTGTGGTAGTGTCAGTGGAAAATGTCCTAAGTTTGCTGTTCCGACAGTCAATCTATATTTTGTTGAAGGTGCTGGGTTTGTCTAGTGTGCTTTTCTTCTCCTCTGTCTAACAGTCAGTTTTTCTGTTTTGGCTTCTTTCACCTGACAGAAGTGTAATTTCCGTTTATAAAACATGGATCCAGCATGATTTGGGGCTTTTCCCCACTGCTCTTTGTGTGGCAGCGCAGTCTGCGTATACTGTTACTTTTGGAGTAAACTATGTTGGGTTTTACCCAGGGGCCATCGGGACAATAGTAAGGATGGAGAGGATATTTGTTTCTTGCATGAGGCCAATTTTGTTATGTTTGAGTCACTCAGATAGCATAAGCCATGGCAAAATGTGTAGAATTGCTGGAAATCTGCTTTAAAACTGAAAATGTTCTCTCAAGCCCCATGGCGAGATGTGTAAAATTGCAAGAAATTAGCTTGACACCTAAATGTCATATCGTGAGGTCCTGGCAATTCCCAGCTCTAGACAATATGTCTGTCTCTTGGAGAATAGGATTGTATCCCTTGTGTACCAAACCATTGGACTCATAACTGAGATGACAATCTTACCTTTCACCCTCTCTCTCTGATAGGTTGATCAGAGGACAGACGACCACCACGTTGGCACACCACATCCTTGCTCCCGTTCCTGGGACTAAACACGGTTCAACGTGTGAGTGCTGATCAACAAAGCCTAAACACCATTCTCTTGGTCTCTCGCTCTCCTAGTTCATCACTGAATTTTTTTTCTCTTCACCTCCTCCACTCTGTTATTCCTCCTCTCAGATTTCTGTGCAGGTTCGAGTGCACCCATGCAGAACCACATGAAATGAATAAAGCACCACAGTCTATAACGCGACCCCACCCTGCCCTCTCCCCTGGACTCCAGCTAGTAAGGGGAATCTACTGTCTGTTTAGATTGAAGCTTCAATCTTGTCTTGTGTTTTGTCCAATCGGTAACCATATTGTTGATCATGGTCTCTCCCCTTTTTTTCTCTCCCTTTCACAGCCCACCTTCCCTCCTGGACAGCCCCCCTCTGTTGTCTTTGCCACCCCACCTCCACAAATGAACCCAGCGCCACAGCCCCGACAGGTACACATGTTCGTCACCCCACAGCTTCACCTCTTGACATTACTTATTATTTCCGCTGTCAGATGCTTCTCTGTAGTGCAGTATCTTAATCCATTGGTAGAAATGTAGATTATGCTACATGCCAACTCTTCACTACAACTAAGCTCTCCTGTTGATTCCATCTCATACTGTTTTAGCGCCCAGTGTGTGTACGTTCCACCCTCCAACCTGTCAACATTACTGCTGGAAGGCAAAATCAGTATGTCAGATCTCAGATGAGACTTGTATTGTGTTCTGAATCCTCTTGTTAATCCCTGCTCCCTGCCTTCCTATCTGTGTGTGGTTTTGGAGGAAGGTTGTATCCGCTGCTCTCCAGCTGGTGTCCTATGTGGGTTTAACCTCTGACCTGTGACCCTTCTCGTCCTCCTTTTCTAGTTCGCCCCCGTGCCCCGTGCTTTACACCAACAGGTACTAACAGTCTGATTTGGGTGGGCTGGGTTGGAATGGTGGGCACTGGAGTTCTCTTCACTTGCATTTCCTGTCTTCCTGAACTGTTTCTGAGCACTGCATGTTCTAAAACTAACTCATGTTTAATATGGGAGGCCAAAAGATTGAATCTGCCGTAGAATCCTATTCAGAAAGTATTCTGGGATGTCTTGTCTCTGAGGACCGTATTCATTGCGGTCCTCATATGTGTGTGTGTGTGTGTGTGTGTGTGTGTGTGTGTGTGTGTGTGTGTGTGTGTGTGTGTGTGTGTGTGTGTGTGTGTGTGTGTGTATATATATATATGTGTTTATTTTGTATTTTTATACCTTTTATTTAACTCTGCAAGTCAGTTAAGAACACATTCTTATTTTCAATGACGACCTAGGAGCGGTGGGTTAACTACCTTGTTCAAGGGCAGAACGACAGATTTTCACCTTGTCAGCTCAGGGAATCCAATCTTGCAACCGTACAGTTAACTAGTCCAACGCTCTAACCATTGCACTCCACGAGTAGCCTGCTTGTTACGCGAATGCAGTAGAAGCCAAGGTAAATTGCTAGTTGGCATTAAACTGATCTTATAAAAAACAATCAATCATAATCACTAGTTATACCTACTAATCCAGTTTAGCAGGCAATATTAACCAGGTGAAATTATGTAATTTCTTTTGCAGAGTCAGGGTATATGCAACAGTTTGGGCTGCCTGGCTCATTGTGAACTAATTTCCCAGAATTTTACATAATTATAACATACATTGAAGGTTGTGCAATGTAACAGGAATATTTAGACGTAGGGATGCCACCCGTTAGATAAAATACCAAACGGTTCCGTATTTCACTGAAATAATAAACGTTTTGTTTTCGAAATGTTAGTTTACGGATTCGACTATTAATGACCTAAGGCTCATATTTCTGTGTGTTATTATGTTATAATTAAGTCTGATTTGATAGAGCAGTCTGACTGAGCAGCAGCAGGCCCGTAATCATTCATTCAAACAGCACTTTTGTGTGTTTTGCCAGCAGCTCTTCGCAAAAACATCGCTGTTTTTCTGTCTTCAAGCCTATCAGCCTAATGGCTGGTATAACCAATGTGAAATGGCTAGCTAGTTAGCTGGGTGTGTGCTAATACCGTTTCAAATGTCACTCGCTTTTAGATTTGGAGTAGTTATTCCCCCCGCTGCAAGGGCCTTTGTGGAGCGATGGGTAACGATGCTTTGAGTATGGCTGTTGTCAATGTTTTCTTGGTTCGAGCTCAGGTAGGGGCGAGGAGGGGTACGGAAGCTATACTGTTACATTGGCAATACTATAGTGCCTATAAGAACATCCAATAGTCAAAGGTTAATGAAATACAAATTGTATAGAGAAATTGTCCTATAATAACTACAACCTAAAACTTCTTAACTGGGAATATTGAAGCCTCGTGTTAAAAAGAAACCGCCAGCTATCATATGTTCTGAGCCAAGAACTGAAACGTTAGCTTTCTTACATGGCACATATTGCACTTTTACTTTGTTCTCCAACACTTTGTTTTGGCATTATTTAAACCAAAATGAACATAATTTATTTGAGGCTAAATAGATTTTATTGATGTATTATATTAAGTCAAGTGTTCATTCAGTGTTGTAATTATCATTATTACAAAAAACAAAAAAATTAATCGGCCGATTTAATCGGTATATGCCCTTTTTGGTCCTCCAATAATCGGTATCGGCGTTGAAAAATCATAATTGGTCTACCTCTATTGGGAACTTATCATGTTCACACATACCAGAGTTTCCGTTAGCTAGTAATCGCAGAAACAACAATAAATGAAATTGGCTCTGGCCAGTTGTCCAGGAGAAGATTGTAATGCTTTTTTGCTTATTCATTGATGGAAATATATTTGACTGGTCATGCTTTTCGGTCTATAGGTTAGTTTCCAGAATTTAGATTGCGTCATCTGTGAATCTTTTGGGGCGGTATGCAAATTTGAGTGGTTCTAGGGCAGTGGTTCCCAAACTTTTTATAGTCCCGTACCTCTTCAAACATTCCACCTCCAGCTGCGTACCCCTTCTTGCACCAGGGTCAGCACACTCTCAAATGTTGTTTTTTGCCATCATTGTAAGCCTGTCTCACACACACACACTATACAATACATTTATTAAACACAAAAATATATATAAATAATAATATATGCCATTTAGCAGACGCTTTTATCCAAAGCGACTTACAGTCATGTGTGCATACATTCTACGTATGGGTGGTCCCAGGGATCGAACCCACTACCCGGCGATCGAACCCACTACCCTGGCGTTACAAGCGCCATGCTCTACCAACTGAGCTACAGAAGGACAAGAGTGAGGGAGTTTGTCACAACCCGGCTCATGGGAAGTGACAGAGCTCTTATAGGACCAGGGCACAAATAATAATATAATAATCAATAACTTTTCTCTTTATTTAGCCATCTTGCATATAAAACCTTATTTGTTCATCGAAAATTGTGAATAGGGGCGGCAGGTAGCCAAGTGGTTAGAGAGTTAGGCCAGTAACCTAAAGGTTGCTCGATCGAATCCCCGAGCTGACAAGGTAAAAATCTGTCATTCTGCACCTGAACAAGGCAGTTAACTCACTGTTCCTAGGCCGTCGTTGTAAAATAAGAATTTGTTCTTAATTTACTTGCCTATAAAAATAGCTCACAACATGTTAATGAGAAGGGTGTGCTTGAAAGGATGCACACAACTCTGCAATGTTGGTTTGTATTGGAGAGAGTCTCTGTCTTAAATCATTTTCCACACAGTCTGTGCCTGTATTTAGTTTTCATGCTCGGGCCGAGAATCCACTCTCACATAGGTACGTGGTTGCAAAGGGCATCAGTGTCTTAACAGCGCTATTTGCCAAGGCAGAACACTAAGTGCAGCCCTTTGTAGTCCGTAATAGTTTTCAAGAATGCCACATCCGACGAGCGTCGTAGCCGGTGTAGTAGGATTCAATCTTAATCCTGTGTTGACATTTTGCTTGTTTGATGGTTCATCTGAGGGCATAGCGGGATCTCTTATAGTCATTCTGATTAGTATCCCGCTCCTTGACAGCGGCAGCTTTAGCTTGATGCGTATGTTGCCTGAAGTCCATGGCTTTTGGTTGGGATATGTACGTATGGTCACTGTGGGGACGATGTCATCGATGCACTTATTGATGATGCTGATGACTGAGGTGGTGTACTCCTCAATGGCATTGGATGAATCCCAGAACACATTCCAGTCTGTGCTAGAAAAACAGTCCTGTAGCGTAGCATCCGCGTCATCTGACCACTTCCGTGTTGAGCGATTTAAAATAAAATGTTAACTAGGCAAGTTAGTTAAGAACACATATTTATTTACAATGACTGCCTATGAGCAGTGGGTTAACTGCCTTGTTCAGGGACAGAACGACAGATTTTTTTACTTTGTCTGCTCAGGGATTTGATCTAACAACCTTTCAGTTGCTGGCCCAACACTTTAACCACTAGGCTACCTGCCGCCCCTGCTTTAGTGTTTGCTTGTAAACAGGAATTCCTCTGGTTGCACATGTGACATTGTTGAAGGAATTTAATTCCTCTGTTTTAATTCCCAATCAAAATTAAACACTCTGTCAATGCATAAGGGTTTGTAAGACCCTTATTTTTAGAAGAATGGACAGAGCCCCGGTCTTAAGTCAAGTAACAGCCTTTAATTCAAGAGAGTACTGAGTTCATACACATTTTACCACAGGTTATAAACTGAAAATGACGTCAGCGTTTTCGAAATGTTCCGTCGCTTCTTGACACTGGTAGAAAGGCCCTATAGTTCTCAAGCCTTCCCTCTTCGCCTAGAGCCAAGGTCAGTCAGTGTAGATAGTCCGTCCCTGCCATCTGGAGATAGTTCATTCATTTGTACCAAGGAACAGACCGTCATTGTTCTAAACTCTTGACTACATTATATTCAATACTGGGAGCAAGAGAGAATTTATACATGTACAGTAACATAATAGTATTCGGATTAGTCCGTCCTGATTGAAATGTATACATAATTAGTCATCATTGATAAAAATTCCCTTAACAGACATGCTGGTAAAAATTTGGTAAATCTGATTTAAGTTTACCTGCATTAAAGTCCCCAACCACTAGGAGTGCCGCTTCTGGGTGAGCATTTTCTTATTTGCTTATGGCCTTATAGAGTTGGTTGAGTGGTTGATCGGTCTGTGGTGGTAAATAGACGGTTATGAATAATATAGATAAAAACTCTCTTCGTAGATAGACAGCTTATCATAAGGTACTCTACCTCAGGCGAGCAATACCTCGAGACTTCTTATTAGACGTCGAGCACCAGCTGTTATTGACAAAAAGACACACTCGTCTTACCAGACATAGCTTCTCTGATCTGCCGGTGCATTAAAAATCCCTCCAGCTCTATATTATCCATATAGTCGTTCAGCTCCGGCTCGGTGAAACATAAGATATTACAGTTCTTAATGTCTCATTGCGAGGGTAGTCGTAGGTCATCAATTTTATTTTCCAATAATTGCATGTTAGCAAGTAGAAATTATGGCAGTGGGAGTTCTCGTTCATCTACAGATTCTCAAAAGACAGTTTGATTTGCATCCTCTTTCCCTCCGTCTTTTCTTCACGCAAATGACTGGGATCTGGGCCTGTTCCCGGGAGAGCAGTATATCTTACTTGTTGGACTCGTTAAAGGATAAAGCTTATTCCAGTTCGTGGTGAGTCATCCCAGTTCTGATGTCCAGAAGTTATTTTCAGTCATAAGAGATGGTAGCAGCAACATTATATACAAAATAAGTTACAAACGAACAAAATAGCATAATTGTTTACGGGCATGTAAAACATCAGCCATCCTCTTTGGCTTGCGTGGTTACAGGTGGTCTGCGGTTGTGAGGCTGGTTGGATGTACTGCCAAATTCTCTGAAACGATGTTTGAGGTGGCTTAAGGTAGAGAAATTAGCATTCAGTTCTCTGGCAACAGCTCTGGTGGACATTCTTGCAGTCAGCATGCCAATTGCACGCTACCTCAATTTGAGACATCTGTAGCATTGTGTTGTGACAACTGCACATTTTAGTGGCCGTTTATTGTCCCCTGCACATGGTGCACCTGTGTAATGATCATGCTGTTTAATCAGCTTCTTGATATGCCACAGCTGACATGTGGATGGATTATCTTGGTGAAGGAAAAATGCTCACTAACAGGGATGTGAACACATTTATCTGCAAAATTGAGGAGAGAAGCCTTTTGTGCACATGTAAAATGTCTGTGGTCTTTTATTTCAGCTCATGTATCATGGGACCAAACTTAATGTTGTTTATATTTTTGTTGGGTATATTGAGGCATGCCTTATCTTGCTTCAGAGTAGCCTATTAGAGATTTCAAACGTTCTAATATTTTCATCTGTCATGTGAAACTGCTTGCATGTGTAGTGCCCTTTTCACAACTGTTTTCAGAGTAATTGCATTATGGAACGAACCTTCGCGTGTTGCCTGCTGCGCTTATAATGTGAAGAAATTAGTTTATCAACATTAAGTGATACATTCTGAACTGTTGCTTCAGACTCATTTATTTCTAATTCAGTAGCCTAGGCCTACTGGTTGTATGGATTTGTGATCTATCGTATCGACCCACAACTGTCCCGATTCGTCTGTTTTTGAATAGGCTACTTATTTCGAGACAAGCTGACCAATAGAATAGGTTGCCTGAACTTTTTTTCTGTAGTAGATTGACATAGGCTCGTGATTCTGCTGTTTGTTACTTGTGGACCGTTATTCTGCCATGTCTAAGTGCACATCAGAATTCGATAAGGACCGCACATCATTGCATTCTCAACTTGCATGTTCTGTTAACATGAATTACCGTAATCGAAATGAGATTTTTAATTTCATTAAAATGTTTCCTATGAAATGTCCGGAGCCACATTTTCTTAACGGAAACCCTGACACGCACACACAGACTCCGTGCTTTATGTTAGCTTTGTACATGGACAGTTACTCACACACCTGCATCTTTAATGGACTAGGGATGTGTCCTGCATTTTGCATGCTGCTTGTTAATTCACTGCTGGGTGGTGGGGGTAGGCTCTGCTTTCTGTCAACTTAACTGACTGCCGCTCTCACGATCTCTCGTTCCACCCCCTCCTCCTCTCGCTTGCGTATGTGTGTGTGTGTTCACGTGGTGTCTGGGCTGCTGAAGGGAGGATTCAGGTCACTGCAGGTAACGCTTAGACTCCTGGAAAGAGGTCTGTCTAGTTGTTCCTGCCTGTGGTCCTGTCGTCATCATTTTGGCTTCCGTTTTGCTTGAAGAGTCATCGCATTGTAAATGAAGCAACACAGAACATTCTAGTAATATTTGTTTTTTAGCAGTTTGGGTTCTTCAACGAACTAAAGTGCCAGACTATAGCTCGTTGAAATTGTTTTTGTATTAACTGCAAGGGGAAATATAATAGCCCTTTTAAAGTTGGGTTGAATTTTATTGTTGAGCGTTTTTACAAAAGAGGAGACTTATGGACATGTGACACTTCAATAACTTGCCCCGCTCTTCTCTCCTACTGCCTCATCTTGTCTTCTCTCCAGCCGTACTACAGCCGTTCCAGTCTGCACAGCAATGCCCCCAGGGTGCCCCCCAGCAGCACGCCGAGGCCTGTGGCGCCCACTCACGTCTACCAGCCGGGCCAACAGATGATGATGATCCCCTCACAGCGGATCCCCTTCCCCAACCAACAAGGCCCCGCCTACTTCATACCCGGACAGGTAAACACAGCCCCACCCCTTCCTACAGGGTTCTCCATCTTTACTAGGGGCCACTCTCATTCTCTTTACTCAGACATTCACTATAACTTTTGGGACTGTTCCATTGGTTCCCTTCCGCCAGGCAAGTTCAATCAAGTGCCGCTATGGTATTTGGGAAGAAAATAAATGCTATTTGGAAGTAGGTCTGGTAGCAACTAACAATGCAGTTCCCCTTCCTGTCTGTGAGGGAGGCCCCACATGGCCTGCCTTCTGGTGACCTGAGTCAGACAGATTCTGCTGAGTCTGGCCTCTGCTCTATGGAGCCAGTGTTGGGACAAAAGCCCCTTTCCCTGGCCATGGCCAGGTGATCAGCTGATCCTCCAGTTCCTTCCTGATTGTGCAGTGACTAAAACACCACAGAGAGAGAGAGCAGGATGGGTGTTACTGTGTGTGTTTGAGGAAGGTGGAGGTGTATGTTAGACATTAGGAGAGTAGGCCTGCCACAGCTGGTTGGTCATCAAAACCACACTAAAGTGTGTGTGGGACAAAGAAAGGTGGAGGTGTGTGTCTGAATGAGTTATATCAAGTACTAGTTGGCAGACTGTCTTAACACCTTTTCCATCTTACTCGTTGTTCTGTAGTTGAGCTTTAGCTTGCCTTGAATCCTCTGGGCTCGGAACACTCTACAATGTATGTTTAGGTCTTATATTTGAACCATTCTGACATGTCTCTCTCCCTCAGTACCGGTCAACGTACGTGGCCACCCCCCCAGCAGTACCCGGTCCCGCCGGGCACCCCAGGCTTCTACCCAGGCACCAGCCCAGCTGAATATGGTACTTATGGTAAGAGGCTCTGCTTAGGGCCTCACCTGCCGATACCCACCTTTACCCAACACCACAGGCCTCAGCTTTACACCGCTCTCTCCTGGACACACTGAAAACAGGGATGTCAATTCCTGAGATTAATTTTAAAGTATTTTAAACCTAATTTCAATTGACTGAATTGAAGAGAAATGGAATTCAACCCTGATACACAGGTCAAATTCCAAACCTGTTACTTATTTCGGCACAATAAGTTATTCCCAACAGTGTGCTCTCTTCCAAAATCCCTAATGTCACTGTTAAGTTTGTCCATGACAAAGGCCTCTGAGCAGATTTTGACTGCCCTCTAGTGGTATGTACAGGGGCTATACAAAGCTCACTGGTTGTCCTGAAAACCAGCTTGGTGACCCTGCTCTCAAGCCTGTGAGCTATGTAGGGTCTGTACAGTTAAGCAGTGACCTGGTCAGAGCAGTCCATTTATGGTGTCCACTTTAGAAAATGTTGACATGTGTTGCTCCAACATGCTTAAATATAAATATGAGGTCTGTTATACTCACAGACATAATTCATAACAGTTTTCGAAACTTCAGTGTTTTCTATCCAAATCTACTAATTATATGCATATCTTAGCTTCTGGGCCTGAGTGTCAGGCAGTTTACTCTGAGCACCGTATTGATCGAAGCTACTCAATACTGCCCCCCATCCATAAGAAGTTAACAAGATGTCTGATTGTAAATAAGGTTTTGAGAGCTGGGGGAGTTGTGTGTTTGTATGTGGATATAAATACAGCAAAAAAAGAAACGTCCCTTTTTCAGGACCCTGTCTTTCAAAGATAATTCGAAAAAATCCAAATAACATCACAGCTCTTCATTGTAAAGGGTTTAAACACCGTTTTCCATGTTTGTTCAATGAACCATAAACAATTAATGAACATGCACCTATGGAACGGTCATTAAGTCACTAACAGCTTACAGACGGTAGGCAATTAAGGTCACAGTTATGAAAACTTAGGACACTAAAGAGGCCTTTCTGCTGACTCTGACACTAAAGATGCCCAGGGTCCCTGCTCAACGACATGAACATGCCTAAGGCATGCTGCAAGTAGGCATGAAGCCTGCAGATGTGGCCAGGGCAGTAAATTGCAATGTCCGTACTGTGAGACGCCTAAGACAGCGCTACAGGGAGACAGGGCGGACAGCTGATCGTCCTCGCAGTGGCAGACCACGTGTAACACCTGCACAGGATCGGTACAGCCGAACATAACACCTGCGGGAAAGGTACAGGGTGGCAACAACAACTACCTGAGTTAAACAAGGAACGCACAATCCTTCCAGCAGTGCTCAGACTGTCTTCAATAGGCTGAGAGAGACTGGACTGAGGGCTTGTAGCCTGTTTTAAGGCAGGTCCTCACCAGACATCACCGGCAACAACGTCGCCTATAGGCACAAACCCACCGTCGCTGGACCAAACAGGACTGGCAAAACATGCTCTTCACTGACAAGTCGCGGTTTTGTCTCACCAGGGGTGATGGTCGGATTTGCGTGTATCGTTGAAGGAATGAGCGTTACACCCAAGGCCTGTACTCTGGAGCGGGATCGATTTGGAGGTGGAGGGTCCGTCATGGTCTGGGACGGTGTGTCACAGCATCATCTGACTGAGCTTGTTGTCATTGCAGGCAATCTCAATGCTGTGCGTTAAGAGGGAAGACATCCTTCTCCCTCGTGGTACCCTTCCTGCAGGCTCATCCTGACATGACCCTCCAGCATGACAACGCTGTGTGTTACAGGGAAGACATCCTCCTCCCTCATGTGGTTCCCTTCCTGTAGGCTCATCCTGACATGACCCTCCAGCATGACAACGCTGTGCGTTACAGGGAAGACATCCTCCTCCCTCATGTGGTTCCCTTCCTGTAGGCTCATCCTGACATGACCCTCCAGCATGACAACGCTGTGTGTTACAGTGTTACAGGGAAGACATCCTCCTCCCTCATGTGGTTCCCTTCCTGTAGGCTCATCCTGACATGACCCTCCAGCATGACAACGCTGTGTGTTACAGGGAAGACATCCTCCTCCCTCATGTGGTACCCTTCCTGTAGGCTCATCCTGACATGACCCTCCAGCATGACAATGCCACCAGCCATACTGCTCGTTCTGTGCATGATTTCCTGCAAGACAGGAATGTCAGAGTTCTGCCATAGCCAGTGAAGAGCCCGGATCTCAATCCCATTGAGCACATCTGGGACCTGTTGGATCAGAGGGTGAGGGCTAAGGCCATTCCCCCCAGAAATGTCCTGAAACTTGCAGGTGCCTTGGTGGAAGAGTGGGGTAACATCTCACAGCAAGAACTGGCAAATCTGGTGCAGTCCATGAGGAGAAGATGCACTGTACAACTTAGTATCTGGTGTGGCCACCAGCTGCATTGACTGTTACTTTTGATTTTGACCCCCCCCCCCATTGTTCAGGGGCACATTATTCAATTTCTGTTAGTCACATGTCTGTGGAACTAGGTCTGTTGAATCTTATGTTCAAAGAAATATTTACACATGCTAAGTTAGCTGAAAATAAATGCAGTTGACAGTGAGAGGACTTTTTTTTTGCGTTTCTGTGCATATCATGTTTCTGTGTAAGAGAGGGGTGTGTGTGCTTTATAGATCTGGTCAGATGCCATTGTAGAGCTTTTTTAGGCTGCAGGCTATACATCTTTCTTCCCTCTGAGCAAGATCATTTGGAAGAGTGAACTTTTCTCCCCCTCATGGTGCCAGTCTAATAGAATTAACTGGGCCTGGAGGGTGAAGTAGGGTCACACTCATACAAACACACATTCAGAGTCCCATATTTGCATGCTCACACGTGCACACAATTCAATAGTCACGTGCGCTCTCAACGCCTCACAAAGCTTCTGATACTCATGCACTCACATACTGTACTCTCATGTGGCACTCTCAAACACCTGACGACACTAACATGTTGTCTCATTGACTCCGTTTGTCTGGGCCTCTGGAGCCATGGACAGACTGACCAACGTGCACAGAGCCTCTTGACTGCTCTGAGTGCTCAAAACACAAAAGCAGATAGCCTAGTGGTTGGAGCGTTGGGCCAGTAACCGAGAGGTTGCTAGATGGAATCCCCAAGTCATTGTAAATAAGAATTTGTTCTTCACTTACTTGCCTAGTTAAATAAAATAAATAAATACCGGCAGTCATGACCACATTCAAATTCCACGTGACTGTTAAGTCACGGTAACTAGGCTTCTCCAAAACTGTGGACTGATGGTCATTAGTATCCTACCAAACTCGCTAATGGCCAGTTGCAAATGGCCTTGTACTCAGTGCTCTATTTAAGCAACAAGGCCCAATGGGGTGTGGTATATGGACAACATACCACGACTAAGGACTGTTCTTATGCACAAAGCAACCTTGATACAGTCCTTAGCTGTGGTATATTCGCCATATCCCACAAACCCAAGAGGTGCCTTATTGCAATTATAAACTGCTTACCAACGTAATTAGAACAGTAAAAATAAATGTTTTGTCATAACTGTGGTATACAGTCTTATATGAACTGGGTGGTTTGAGCCCTGAATGCTGATTGGCTAACAGGTATGACAACATGTATGTATACTGCTCTAATTACTTTGGTAATAGCAATAAGGCACCTCGGGGTTTTGTGGTATATGGCCAATATACCAAGGGCTGTGTCCAGGCTCTCTGCATTGCGCTGTGCATAAGAACAGCCCTTAGCTGTGGTTTATTGGCCATACACCACACCCCCTTGGGCCTTATTGCTTAAATAGACCACTGCTGTCAGCCAATCAGCGTTCATGGCTCAAACCACCCAGTTTATAATGTCACTCTGACATCAATGAAATTGAAAATCAAACCAAACACTTGAGAGCCCTGGCATTGAGTTTGAGTGGAATAGGATCACATGTTGTGCAGGGAGAGGCATCTCGTAGGTGGCATGAGAATGAAGCAGGGGAGAAGCTTCCTCCATTTGACTATTCAAGTGCGTACAGATAACATCATTTTCCTCCTATTCCAACAGGTGCATGATAATGGCCCAGTCTAAATCAACTCATTTCACAAACATTATTTTGTACGTGAGAATATTATCACTTGAGAATGAATCCCAGCATTTGCAGTCTAAAAGGCAAGTCAGTCTCCTATAACCTAGCCCATAGTCCTATATGTTTTGATAAGGTTGGTATCACAACTATAGTGGCCAAATAATTCCAAACGTAGCCCATAGGTCTCGGACCCCTGAAACAGGGTTGGAGAGCCCATAGCCTACAGAGCCCAGTGAAACGGTGTCTTATAAGCCCAGTCATTGCGCAGTCTCATATTGAAGAGTTTTAACTGGCCACTATTTAAAAGAGCATCCCAGCTTTAGTGTGCTGTTATATTTATTGCTCAATTATTACATTTCAAGCACATTAATTTGCTTCACAACCAGTGTAGTCTTCCTGCCATATTAAAACCTAACCGAGGGAAGCGCGTCCTCCATTTGCTTTTTGAGTGCAGGCTATGGATGACGTATTTTTTGGGTGTGCCATTCTCAATCAAAAATCATTAATATTTATTAGTAGGCTATATGTAAAGACCACAGCCCAAATTGTGAGGCTGCTGAGACTTGCTTCACTCCACTTTAGTTACGGTCATCACCGTAGGATATGTTTGTATGGTCTATTATTGACCCTCTTGGAGTTGTTCTTTTAGGAAATCGTATGGTTGTTGCATCTTTATCAGACTCGTCATAAGGTTGTCATGGGGTGTGTGTGTGTCACATGTCATTTGGTCAGTCTGACACATGACCCTCCTCTTCACTGGTCCTGTGACAATGAGAGGAGAACTTGGCTTCAGCACTACACTCTTAACAGTCTAGCCTTGATGAGACTGCAACATGTTTTATTTTATTTAACCAGAAAATTGGGGGACACATACAGCTGTGCTCTGATTGCATCTTTCAGTGTGAATAAGGTAAGTGTTTGTTTGGTCCCTCTGTTGGTGAACTAGTAGGTTAACTCTGGCATCAATACAGAGTGTGAGCAAGCGGATGCAGTACCAGTCAAAAGTTTGGACACACCTACTCATTCAAGGGTTTTTCTTTCTTTTTATTATTTTCTACATTGTAGAGTAATAGTGAAGACATGAAATAACACACATGGAATCATGGAGTAACCAAAAAAGTCTTAAACAAATAAAAATGTAATATTTAAGATTCTTCAAAGTAGCCACCCTTTGCCTTGACAGCTTTGCACACTCTTGGCATTCCCTCAACCAGCTTCATGAGGCATTCACCTGGAATGCATTTCAATTAACAGGTGTGCCTGGTTAATTTGTGGAATTTCTTTCCTTAATGCATTTGAGCCAATCAGTTGTTATGACAAGGTAGGGGTGGTATACAGAAGATGGACTTATACCAAATAGGGCTAAGTCCATATTATGGCACGAACAGCTCAAATAAGCAAAGAGAAATGACAGTCCATCATTACTTTAAGACATGAAGGTCAGTTAATGTGGAAACTAACTTTGAATGTTTCTTCAAGTGCAGTTGCAAAGCCCTATGTTGAAATAGGAAAGGAAGACCCAGAGTTATTTCTGCTGCAGAGGATAAGTTCATTAGTTACCAGCCTTTGATTGCAGCCCAAATAAATGCTTCAGAGTTCAAGTGATGGCTGTATAACAGTCTGATGGCTTTGAGATGGAAGCTGTTTTTCGGTCCCAGCTTTGGTGCACCTGTACTGACCCCGCCTTCTGGATGATAGCGGGGTTAACAGTCAGTGGCTCGGGTGGTTGTTGTCCTTGATGATCTTTTTGTCTTTCTTGTGACATTGGGTGGTGTAAGTGTCCTGGTGGGCAGGTAGTTTGCCCCCGGTGATGCTTTGTGCAGACCGCTCTACCCTCTGGAGAGCCTAGCGGTTGAGGGCGGTGCAGTTGCCGGTACCAGGCGGTGGTACAGCCCGACAGGATGCTCTCGATTGTGCATCTGTAAAAGTTTGTCAGGGTTTTGGGTGACAAGCCAAATTTCTTCAGCCTCCTGAGGTTGAAGAGGCGCTATTGCGCCGCCTTCACCTCGCTGTTTGTGTGGGTGGACCATTTCAGTTTGTCCATGATGTGTACACAGAGGAACTTAAATTTCCACCTTCTCTACTACTGTCCCGTCTCTGGTTTGGGGGTTGCTCCCTCTGTTTCTTGAAGTCCACGATCATCCCCTTTTTGTTTTGTTGACGTTGACTGTGAGGTTATTTTCCTGACACCACACTCCGAGAGGCCCTCACCTCCTCCCTGTAGGCCGCCTTGTCGTTGTTGGTAATCAAGACTACCACTGTAGTGTCGTCTTGATGATTGAGTTGGAAGCGTGCATGGCCACGCAGTTGTTGGTGAACAGTGAGTACAGGAGAGGGATGAGGACACACCCTTGTGGGGCCCCAGTGTTGAGAATCAGTGGGGTGGAGATGTTGATTCCTCCCTTCACCACCTGGGAGCGGCCCGTCAAAGTCCAGGACCCAGTTCCATGGGGAGGGGTGAAGGCCATTGTGGTTAAATGCTGAGCTGTGGTCAAGTAACAGCATTCTTACAAAGGTATTCCTCTTGTCCAGATGGGGTAGGGCAGTGTGATGGCGATTGTATTGTCAGTGGACTTATTGGATTGGGTATCAGGTAGGGTGGAGGTCATATGATCCTTGACTAGTCTGTCAAAGCACTTCATGATGACAGAAGTGAGTGCAACGGGGCGATAGTCATTTAATTCAGTTACCTTAGCTTTCTTGGGAACAGGAACAGTGGAGGCCTTCTTGATGCATGTGTGGACAGCAGACTGGGATAGGGATTGATTTAAATATTTCCGTAAACACACCAGCCAGCTGCATGCTCTGAGGACACTGCTAGTGATGCCATCTAGGCCGGCAGCCTTGCGAGAGTTAATACATTTAAATGTTTTACTCACGTTGGCCATGGAGGAGAGCCCACAGGCTTTGGTAACAGGCTGTGTCAGTGGCACTGTGTTGTCCTCAAAGCGAGCAAAGAAGTTTAATTTGTCTGGGAGCAAGATGTCGATGTCCGCGACAGGACTGGTTTTCTTTTTGTAGTCTGTGATTGGCTGTAGACCCTGCCACATACGTCTCATACGTTTGATTGCCTTGTGGAGGGAATAGCTGCGCTGTTTGTATTCGGTCATGTTTCCGGTCGCCTTGCCATGATTAAAAACAGTGATTTGTGCTTTCAGTTTTTTGAGGATGCAGCCATCAATCCACGGTTTCTGGTTAGGAAAGGTTTTAGTCACAGTGGCTACGACATCTCTGATGCACTTGCTTATCAACTCGCTCACCGAGTCGGTGTATACATCATCAATGTTATTGTCTTAGGCTATCCGGAACATATCCCAGTCCATGTGATCGACGCAATCTTGAAGCGTGGAATCCGATTAGGCAGACCAGCGTTGGATAGACCTGAGCATGTGTGTTTCCTGTTTGAGTTTCTGTCTATTGGCTGGGAGTAAAAATAGTTATGGTGAAATTTGCTGAATTGCAGGGCGGGGGAGGGCTTTGTATGCATCGCGGAAGTTGGAGTAGTAATGATCCAGAATGCTACCGTGTCGTGCATTTGAAATGCTGCTAAAATTTTGGAAGTCTTGTTCTCATGTTAGCTTTGTTAAAATCCCCAGCTACAATAAATGCAGCCTCAGGATGTATGGTTTCCAGTTTACATAGAGTCCAGAGAAGTTATTTCAGGCCGGCGAGGTATCTGCTTGGGGTGGGATGTACACAGCTGTGACTATAATCGAAGATAATGCGGTTGGTCATTTGATTGTAAGGAATTCTAGTTCAGGTGAACAAAAGGACTTGAGTCGTTAATCATAAGGTATACACTCCTGCCCTTCTTACCAGAGAGATGTTTGTTTCTGTTGGCGCGATGCGTGAAGAAACCAGGTGGCTGTACCGACTGACAACATATCCCGAGTGAGCCATGTTTCCGTGAAGGCAACTCGTGCCCTAATTTCGTCCACCTTGTTATCTAGAGATTGGACATTGGCGAGTAATATGATCGGAAGCGGTGGATTGTGTTCTCGCCTTCTGAGTCTGACCAGTAGGCTGCTCCGTCTGGCGCGACCGCTTTGTTTTGGGTCAGCCTCTGGGATAAGATCCCATGTCCAGGGTGGAGGTCCAAGCAAAGGATTTGCTTCGGGAAAGACGTATTCCTGGTCGTAATGTTGCAAAGTTGACATCGCTTTTATTTCCAGTAGTTCTTCAAGGCTGTATTAAATAACACTTGAGATTTTCTGGGCTAACGATGTAAGAAATAATACATAGGAGACTATGCAGGTTTTAATGTTTAATGTTTTTTCTTATTATTGGTGAGATGGCGCCGACAGACATGGTCGCCTCACTTTAGGTCCTACCGTTTTTTTTTTTTAAGGACCTGAAGCGAGGTGATCATGTCTGTCGGTGCCATTTCACCAATAATAAGAAGACTTGCTTCCTCCTTTTGACTGGTACTGTGTGTATGTCTCTCACACACTGCTTGTGGATAAACTTTGAGAGAAATGGGGAAGGACAAACCGAGTGGCCAAGTGAATGAGGAAGGAGAGTAGTATAAGAGGCTTTGAGCAGTTTTGAGGGCAAAGCACAACTGTAGACAGAGTTGTCCCTCCCTCTCTTTGTGACTCATATCTCAAGCTCTTATTTACTGGGATGGGAGTCTTTCCAAGAAAGTCCTATTCCCTTTGCTTTCTTTTTTCCTGCATGTTCCACCTCTATCCTTCTCTCCCTCCCTCCGTCTCAGTACTCTGTGTGGGTTTTGACTATATTTAGTCAGTGCTTTTCTTGGTCAACAATGCAGACTCTGTAATGTGATTTAGACTGAAATGTGTGCTGAGAGCTACTCACAGGCAGATAAACCAGTTCCTTGAGGTTTTATTTCTGGGAGAGAAAAGAATACCAGTTTCAGAGAGCAGGAGGAGACTGGTTCACACTGTATCTGAGGCCCTTGGAAGGCCAGGTCTGGTAAGACAAATTCACTTTGGAGGACTCATGGATTTCTGAATATGGAGTCTTTGAATTTGTGATCTCTCTGTGAATGTGGAAAATCCGGGAGAGGGCATGGTGATTGGTGCTCTGGGTTTAGAGGGGGGAAGGATTGGTGGTGGACAGGCAAATGGATGAGGGAGTGCTCCTGATCCTATGGTCTACTTTAGTGTCTTCTGGTCCAGGAACAACCCCAAGCACTTAACGTGGATCTGAAGAAGCCTAGAGGATAGGATTTTTCTGTAGACTTAGCCCCTGTGTCTGGAACACTAGAAAAGTGATTTGTGGTAATAACCTTCATTACAGGACCATGTCAACAGAGGAAACCATTGTGCCTATTTCCTGAAGTAACCTAGACTTTTATCATTTGTTCAGGCAAGATGAATACTGGAGACATAAAATATGCTTTAGCTTTGTGAACTTGTAAGGAGCTCCAACTATTTATTAGGAGCCGATTGGTCTGTCTCAGTCAATACATTTTACTGTAGAGAACGACCAATATGTGTTTTGTGTGCCCATACTGATGTTCGGGGGGGTCAAGGAGGCTGACAGATATTTTAGGCCGATATTCAACGTCATAAAATGTACCATACATTAATGCATCAAGTTTGACTTAGTTTTTACCAATCTAACGACAAAACCTAATGGTTATTTTTATTTGAATGGGAAATCTCTTGGTAAGATGGGTAAAATAAGATGTTAGAGTACTACTCACAATACAGGTGAATGCATATTCAATAGGAGTGTGTGCATGCATTCAGTTACTGAGCTTGAATAGTGGTGTCAATGGTGCTACAAATTACATTACATTCTGTTTGCCTTCCATTTGGGACTTACAGTGCCTTCAAAAATTATTCATACTCATTGACTTTTGTTGTGTTGATTTCAGCCTGATGTCAAAATAGATTTCTCACCCATCTACACACAATGACAAAGTGAAAACATGTTTTTAGAAATTTGGGCAAATTTATTGACAATAAAATATAGAAATGTTCTTATTAACATAAGTATTCACACCCTTGAGTCAGTACTTTGTAGAAGCTCCTTTGGCAGCCATTACAGCTGTAAGTCTCTAAGAGCTTTCCACACCTGGATTGTGCAACATTTGCCCATTTATTCTTCTCAAAATTCTTCAAGCTCTGTCAAATTGATTGTTGATCATTGCTCGACAACAATTTTCAGGTCTTACCATAGATTGAAATCAAAACTGTAACTCAGCCACTCTGGCCACTGCCTTCTTGGTAAGCAACTCCAGTGTAGATTTGGCCTTATGTTTCAGGTTATTGTCCTGCTGAAAGGTGAATTTATCTCCAAGTGTCTGGTGGAAAGTAGACTGAACAGGGTGTTCCTCTAGGATTTGGCTATGCTTAGGTCCATTCAGTTTTTTTTAACCCAAAAAACTCTCCAGTCCTTAACAATTACAAGCTTGAAAATATGGAGTGATATAGAACATCTAGTGGTACTCGCTGATGCGTTATATTGGATTTGCCCCAAACATAACACTGTTCAGAACAAAAAGGGAATTGCTTTGCCACATTTCTTGCAATATTACTTTAGTGCCTTGTTGCAAACAGGATGCATGTTTGGGAATATTTATTCTGTACTGGCATCCTTTCCACTCTGTCCATTAGGTTAGTAACAGTGAAAAGGTGACTCCGGGATACTGGCCTTCTAGGCAGAGTTCCTCTGTCCAGTGTCTGTTTGTTTGCCCTACTTAATCTTTTATACTCTTTATATTCTGGTTCGAGCCAGTTTGCGCTGTTCTGTGAAGGGAGTAGTACACAGCGTTGTACGAGATCTTCAGTTTCTTGGCAATTTCTTGCATGGAATAGCCTTCATTTCTCAGACTAAGAAAAGACTGACGAGTTTATGAAGAAAGGTCATTGTTTCTGGCCATTTTGAGCCTGTAATCGAACCCACAAATGCTGATTTTCTTTTTTCACTTTCTTTTTTTTCTTTCACCTTTTATTCAACCAGGTAGGCTTGTTGAGAACAAGTTCTCATTTACAACTGTGACCTGGCCAAGATGAAGCAAAGCAGTGCGACCAAAACAACAGTGTTACATGTGGGATAAACAAACATACAATAGAAAAATCTATATACAGTGTGTGCAAATATAGTAAGATTAGGTAGGTAAGGCAATAAGTAGGCCATAGTGGTGAAATAATTACAAAGTAGCAATTAAACACGAGTGATAAATGTGCAGAAGATTAATGTGCCGCCATTGAAAATAAGAATTTGTTCTTTACTGACTTGCCTAGTTAAAGAAAGGTTAAAAAAAAGAATAGCCTTGCTAGCAGCAGGCAAACTTGTCACGGAAATCAGAAAAGCAATCAAATTAAATCGTTTACCTTTGAACTTCGGATGTTGTCACTCACGAGACTCCCAGGTAGACAGCCAAAGTTCATTTTTTTCCCAAAATATTATTTTTGTAGGTGAAATGGCTCCGTTTGTTCTTCACCTTTGGCTGAGAAATCGCCTGGAAATTGCGGTCACCACAACACCGAAAAATATTCCAAGTTGGCTCCATAATATCGACAAAAACATGGCAAACGTTGTTTAGAATCCATCCTCAAGGTGTTTTTCTAATATCTATTCAATAATATATCCGTCGGGACAATTCCTTTTTCTCTAGGACCGATTGGAGTAATGGCTACCTCTGCACTTTACGCGAGAATCTCTCTTGGAGTCACCCGTGTGACCACTTATGCAATGTGCCCCCATAAGGCTATTCTTCAACAGAAATGCGTAAAACTACGTCACAATGCTGTAGACACCTTGGGGAATATGTAGAAAGCGTAAGCTCGTTGATGGTACATTCACAGCCATATAGGGAGTCATTGGAACGCAGCGCTTTCAAAACCTGGGGCACTTCCGGATTGGATTTTTCTCAGGCTTTCGCCTGCAACATCAGTTCTGTTATACTCACAGACTATATCTTTACAGTTTTGGAAATGTTAGGAAACACTATCCAAAGCTGTCAATTATATGCATATCCTAACATCTTTTCCTGCAAAATATCCCGTTTAAAACTGGAACGGTTTTATTTCAAAAAATGAAAATACTGCCCCCTAACACCAAGAGGTTAAGCAACAATAGAAAGAGGTGGTGTAAATATTATGAAAGGTATGTATGTATGTATGTATGTATGTATGTATGTATGTATGTATGTATGTATGTATGTATGTATGTATGTATGTATGTATGTATGTATGTATGTATGTATGTATGTATGTATGTATGTATGTATGTATGTATGTATGTATGTATGTATGTATGTATGTATGTATGTATGTATGTATGTATGTATGTATATGTATGTATGTATGTATGTATGTATGTATGTATGTATGTATGTATGTATGTATGTATGTATGTATGTATGTATGTATGTATATATTTTAAAATCATGTATGTATGTATGTATGTATGTATGTATGTATGTATGTATGTATGTATGTATGTATGTATGTATGTATGTCATAGGCCCTATTATATTTTAAAATCAAATTCTCTAGCCTATACTAGTATCTTTGTAGGCCTTATGTGTAGCACCATAATCGCATGTTCTGTTTTGCTTAATCATGGTTTAATGGTGCGTCTTTCCAGTCCATATAGTACACTAATACAGTTTACACATTCAAAGATTAGCCTACTGGCTAGTTTCATTTATTTACCCAAGAGAGCATATAGCGAGCTACGTTAATGTGCCTATGTCATGTATTGGATAACTGCACAATCATTTGGGCTTTGTCTCATTAAATGTCTTTAATGTAGGGCTCATGACATGTATTTTAATATATTGCTCAGATAACATCAGGTTTGAGTTTCCATGCTAATCAAATCCAAATGTGTGTGTGCTTTATACTTTTAGAATGAGATTTCTGGTTTTGGTGTGAAGTACCGGGTTAGCCAGGTGAAAGGGGATTTATTCTCCGGCTGCAACATTTTGTAAAATATTCTACCCCTAGTCCATGCAACTTATTATGTGACTTGTTAAGCAAATGTTTATTTAGGCTTGACAAAAGGGGTTGAATACCTATTGACTCAAGACGTTTCAGCTTTTCATATTTTATTAATTTCTCTATAAAAAATTAAACAAAGATTTAAAGCATAATTCCACATTATGGAGTGTGTGTGTAGGCCAGTAATGACAAAAAGTCTATGATTTGTTATTATTGATGCGCTAGTCATTCTGTGTTCGGGCGATTTCTTTAAAAAAAAAATAATTAAGCTGTCAGGACACCACTCTAAACTACTCCGCTGCCAGGATGAAATTTGAAATGACTTAATTGGCAAATTAATTTCAATAAATGGGCATGTTGTAACTGAATCCTACTGTTACAATTGGATGGAGCGAGGCTGTAGCAACGCTCCCTTTTAATATCTCTCGCCATCGCTCACATCACTTTTTGCTGTTTACTGCTAAAATGAGAGATGGCTCAATGGCGATGAAATTTGCTGCCAACCCATACATGTGTGTAATATCTAGCAAGGAGAACAAGAGTAGAAAAGAAGAATAAACGGCGATCCATGTTCTGACATATACATCTGACCGTAATTTGAGAAGCGAGAACTAGGGATGCACGATATATCAGTAAGCTAATCAGAACCGGACAATATTGGCTTAAAATGCCGCCATCGGCCCGACGTCTAGTTTAGCGCTGATGTGCAAATCCGATGTCGAAGCGGACCTATATAATGTAGGTAGATGACTTGATGATGCCGCGAAAAAGACATCGCTACATGTGCAACACAGCATTCCTAACCTAGCCCACAATGTCTGCTGTGTGGATCTATTTTGAAGTTGCAAAGGAAGATTAAAAAGGCCATATGCAACGTTTGTGCTTCTATTATTTCCTGAGGGGAGAAAGTGACATCCTTCAATACCACAAACCTAATTTCTTATTTGAAAGTGCATCACCCCCAGACGTTCAGCGACTACTTAGAATAATAGCAGAAAAAATGAAGCTCACACTTCAAATAACTAAACAACTTCAAGTCGAACAGTCATTTGAACGAGTAAGAACATTTCAGCGAGACAACTTGAAGGCGAAATCCATTAACGCCAAGATATTGGAATTTATTGCCCTTGACAATTTATAATGTTATTTCACCTTTATTTAACCAGGTAGGCTAGTTGAAAACAAGTTCTCATTTACAACTGCGACCTGACAATCAACCGTTCTGTTGTGGATGATGGCTTTCACTATCTGGTCGAGCACCTTGAGCCCCGGTAGGCGCTATTTTTCAGATCTAGCCCTACCGGACTTGCAGTATTGTTGAAACGCACATACATGGGCGTCACTGCTATTAGCTTCACAACTGACATTTGGACCAGCGATATCAGCCCCATAAGCATGCTGTCTGACCGCACAGTGGGTCGACAAGGATTTCGTACTGAGGAAAACCATATTGCATACTCAAGACTGCTGGTTCTCATACCGTTGCAATGGCATTTGAGAACATGTTTGAAACTTGGAAACATGAACACACACCTAGCTGTATTCAAACAACTGACTCGAAATAAGCTCATCAACTGCGTCTGCAGCAGACGTGATACCCTCTGTCATTGCATTGAAATGCCTGTTAAAAAAACTGCCAGCACAGACCGTGGGGTTAACTTGCAAAATTACTCTACTAGAGGCTGTGAACAAACGATTCGGTGGCATTCTCTCTGAGCCTCTTTACTGTGTCGCCGCTATACTCTATGCTTGGTACAAGGACAGCTACTTCGATGCAGACAAGAAACATGGTTTACGTGAAATGTGAGAGACTGCTGGATCGGATGGAAACGGACAGAGTGGCAGTGTGCACTGAAGAAAGGCCACAGACAGACAGAGCTGAAACTTCACTACTTCACATGTATGATGAAATCCTGGTTGAGGATGAAATGACTGAACAAATTAACAAAACGGCACAGCATATAAGTGAAAGAAATAGTTTTACTGGTGACGGGGACAACGTAAATGCCAATATGTCTCTGTAATAAAGCCCTATTGTGTGGAAAAGGTCACTCTGATTGGCTGGGCCTGGCTCCCAATTTTTTTAGGGCCGAATGAAATTATTTGAACTGACTGATTTCCTTATAGGAACTGTATCTCAGCGATATCTTTGAAATTGTATCATGTTGCATTTTTATATTCAGTATAATTGTATGCTAATTTAAATGTTTGGGACGTCTCTTTTTCCACAGCAGGGGCATACTACCCGGCCCAACAGCAGTACACGTCCTCCTTGCCGGCTGCTCCGGTTATCATGAACCCTCCCCCCCAGCAGCAGCAACTACCTCCACAGAAACAGATCCAGCCCAAAAGGGAGCGCAAACAGGTACAGGTAAACTCATCGTCCCACTTCTACCTGTTATACACCACCTAAATATACATACACACAGGTAAACTCATCGTCCCACTTCTACCTGTTATACACCACCTAAATATACATACACACAGGTAAACTCATCGTCCCACTTCTACCTGTTATACACCACCTAAATATACATACACACAGGTAAACTCATCGTCCCACTTCTACCTGTTATACATAAACACAGGTAAACTCATCGTCCCACTTCTACCTGTTATACATAAACACAGGTAAACTCATCGTCCCACTTCTACCTGTTATACACCACCTAAATATACATACACACAGGTAAACTCATCGTCCCACTTCTACCTGTTATACACCACCTAAATATACATACACACAGGTAAACTCATCGTCCCACCTCTACCTGTTATACGCCACCTAAATATACATACACACAGGTAAACTCATCGTTCCACCTCTACCTGATATACACCACCTAAATATACATACACACAGGTAAACTCATCGTCCCACCTCTACCTGTTATACACCACCTAAATATACATACACACAGGTAAACTCATCGCCCCACCTCTACAATACTGCTTTTTTTACTGCTTTCATATTGTTTTATTGAACAGAGGAGCACCAGGTCAGTGAGTTGGATTGGAACCCGTGCCCACTCTGGTAGTCGGTGCGTTGGATTGGAACCCGTGCCCACTCTGGTAGTCGGTGCGTTGGATTGGAACCCGTGCCCACTCTGGTAGTCGGTGCGTTGGATTGGAACCCGTGCCCACTCTGGTAGTCGGTGCGTTGGATTGGAACCCGTGCCCACTCTGGTAGTCGGTGCGTTGGATTGGAACCCGTGCTCACTCTGGTATGCCGGGGTCAGTGGCACTAACTGCAGGACCTCAGGCCAGCCCCACGTAACACCTCTACTTAGGTAGACAATCAGGTATCCTCATCCCAGAATGGACAGGTAACAGATCTGGAAACCCCAAGAGATGTTAATGGCCTGATGTTATACAGTCAAACATCCCCATCAACCAGAGCAGCGTTTAAATATTTCAGTGATTCTCCCTAAAGGAAGTGAAGGACTGTGCCAATAAAGGGTGTCTATGTTTCAGTCAGTAAGGTGTGTCCAACACGGATGCCTTTTCCCCATCCACTGTGAAGGTTTAATAGTGCAGTTTTGGTCTACAGCTACTGTGTCTTCCTGTCTGACCTACGCTCTTAAAGGTGGATGTGACAGGATGATTGTGTGATGATGATTAACACTGTGATGTGGGTAGTGTTGCAATCTGTCCAGGGAAGATTCTAGATGGGCCTATTCCTCATGATTTATGTTCAGTCAGTGATTTGAATTAGATAACTGTAACACTAAACTTCTGTGACTCGAGCATGTTCTTTAGTGCTGTAGTACTGAGGTGCCTCTTCTCTGGCTGTTGGTGCAGGTGTCCTCAGCTGGTCTGTATTCATCTGGTCTGTCTATTAGTGATGGGGGAACGATAGTTACATCATTTATTATTTATCGAGGGAAGTCAGTTTAGGAAAGAGATCGTATTTACAATGATTGACTGCGCTGGGCCAATTGTGCGCCTCCCTATGGGACTCGTGATCACGACCGGTTGTGATACACCCTGGGATTGAACCATCTGTAGTGATGCCTCTAGCACTGCGATACAGCGCCTTAGACCGCTGTACCACTCAAGGAACCCCATATCACAATATTGTTTTGGATGATATTATATTGATACTTTGACTCAAAGTAACTTTGTAAAATAAATGTGTACCTGTGCCGACACTACTGTATTTTTCACCCTATAGCTTGGGAGGTGTTTAGTCCCAGGTTCCTTAGCTTAGTGATGAGCTTTGAGGTTACTATGGGTTTGAACGCTGTGCTGTAGTCAATGAATATTCTCACATAGGTGTTCCTTTTGTCCAGGTGGGAAAGGGCAGTGTGGAGTGCAATAGAGATTGCATCATCTGTGGATCTGTTTGGGCGGTATGCAAATTGGAGTGGGTAAAGGGTTTCTGGGCTAATGGTGTTGTGCTTTGAAAGGCTGGTAATGGCTCGTCATGGTTACGGACTTGAGTGCTACTGGTCTGTAGTCATTTAGGCAGGTTGCCTTTGTGTTCTTGGGCACAGGGTCTATGGTGGTCGGCTTGAAATATGTTGGTATTACAGACTCAATCAGGGACATGTTGAAAATGTCAGTGAAGGCACCTGTCAGTTGGTCAGCACATGCCCGGAGCACACGTCCTGGCAATCTGTCTGGCCCCGCAGCCTTGTGTATGTTGACCTGTTTAAAGGTCTTACTCACGTCGGCTACGGAGAGCGTGATCACACAGTCGTCCAGAACAGCTGATGCTCTCATGCATGGCTCAGTGTTGCTTGCCTCGAAGCGCGCATAGAAGTAATTTAGCTCATCTGGTAGGCTCGTGTCACTGGGCAGCTCGCGGCTGTGCTTACCTTTGTAGTCTGTAATAGTTTACAAGCCCTGCCACATCCAACGAGCATCGGAGCCGGTGTAGTATGATTCAATCTTAGCCCTGTATTGACGCTTTGCCAGTTTGATGGTTCGGCGCAGGGCATAGCGGGATTTCTTGTAAGCTTCCGGGTTAGAGTCCCGCACCTTGAAAACGGCAGCTCTACCCTTTAGCTCAGTGCGACTGTTGCCTATAATCCGTGGCTTCTGGTTGGGGTATGTATGTATGTACAGTCACTGTGGGGACGACGTCTTTGATGCACTTATTAATAAAGCCAGTGACTGATGTGGTGTACTCCTCAATGTCATCGGAAGAATCCCGGAACATGTTCCAGTCTGTGATAGCAAAACAGTCCTGTAGTTTAGCATCTGCTTCATCTGACCACTTTTATTTTTATAGACCAAGTCACTGGTGCTTCCTGCTTTAATTTTTGCTTGTAAGCAGGATTCAGGAGGAAAGAGTTGTGGTCGGATTTACCAAATGGAGGGCGAGGGAGAGATTTGTACTTGTCTCGGTGTGTGGAGTACAGATGATCTAGAATTCTTTTCCCTCTGGTTGCACATTTAACATGTTGATAGAGATTTTGCATTAAAGTCTCCGGCCACTAGGAGCGCCGCCTCTGGGTGAGTGATTTCCTTATACAGTTGACTGAGTGCAGTCTTAGTGCCAGAAAATGTTTGTGGTTGTAAATAAACAGCCACAAAAAGTATAGCTGAGAACTCTCTAGGCAAGTAGTGTGGCCTGCAATTTATCACAATATACTCTACTTCAGGTGAGCAAAATCTAGAGACTTCCTTAGTTTGTGCACCAGCTGTTGTTTACAAATATGCACAGACTGCCCCCCCCCCCCCCCTCGCCTTAACGGGGTGTGCTGTTCTATCCTGCCGGTGCAGCGTATATCCCACTAGCTGAATATCCATGTCGTCATTCAACCACGATTCCGTGACATACAGGATATTACAGTTTTTGACTCGAAGCGAGGCGACCATCTCTATCGGCACCATCTTTTGTCCTGCCCATTAACCCTCGGATTGTGTATGTGTGCCATTCAATGTCTCAATTGTCTCGAGGCATATAAAAATACTTCTTTAACCTGTCTCCTCCCCTTCATCTACACTAATGGGAATGGATTTAACAGGTGACATCAATAAGAGATCATAGCTTTCACCTGGATTCACTTGGTTGCTATCATGGAATGAGAAGGTGTTCCTAATGTTTTCTACACAGTGTGTAGTGAGCAATATGTTTGAAACGTGAAATCAGTCAGTCAGTCGTGGCCAAAAGTTGAGAATGACACAAATAAAAATGTTCAGTCTGTTGCCTCCGTGTCTTTAGATATTTTTGTCAGATGTTACTATGGATACTGAAGTATAATTACAGGCATTTCATAAGTGTCAAAGGCTTTTATTGACGATCACATTAAGTTTATGCAGAGTCAATATTGCAGTGTTGACCCTTCTTTTTCAAGACTTCTGCAATCTGCCCTGGCATGCTGTCAATTAACTTCTGGGCCACATCCTGACTGATAGCAGCCCACTCTTGCATAATCAATGCTTGGAGTTTTGTCAGAATTTGTGGGGGTTTTGTTTGTCCAACCTCCTCGAGGATTGACCACAAGTTCTCAATGGGATTAAGGTCTGGGGAGTTTCCTGGCCATGGACCCAAAATATAGATGTTTTGTTCCCCGAGCCACTTAGTTATCACTTTTGCCTTATGGCAAGGTGCTCCATCATGCTGGAAAAGGCATTGTTCGTCACCAAACTGTTCCTGGATGGTTGGGAGAAGTTGCTCTCGGAGGATGTGTTGGTACCATTCTTTGTTCATGGCTGTGTTCTTTGGCAAAATTGTGAGTTAGCCCACTCCCTTGGCTGAGAAGCAACCCCACACATGAATTGTCTCAGGATGCTTTACTGTTGGCATTACACATGACTGATGGTAGCGCTCAACTCTCCGGACAAGCTTTTTTCCGGATGCCCAAAACAATCGGAAAGGGGATTCATCAGAAAAAATGACTTTACCCCAGTCCTCAGCAGTCCAATCCCTGTCCCTTTTGCAGAATATCAGTCTGTCCCTGATGTTTTTCCTGGAGAGAAATGGCTTCTTTGCTGCCCTTCTTGACACCAGGCTCACCATCCTCAAAGTCTTCGCTTCAGTGCATGCAGATGCACTCACACCTGCCTGCTGCCATTCCTGAGCAAGCTCTGTACTGGTGTTGCCCCGATCCCGCGGCTGAATCAACTTTAGGAGGCGCTTGCTGGACTTTCTTGGGCGCCCTGAAGCCTTCACAACAATTGAACCGCTCTCCTTGAAGTTCCTGATGATCTGATAAATGGTTTATTTAGGTGCAATCTTACTGGCAGCAATATCCTTGCCTGTGAAGCCCTTTTTGTGCAAAGCAATGATGGCGGCACGTGTTCCCTTCCAGGTAACCATGGTTTACAGGAAGAACAATGATTCCAAGCACCACCCACCTTTTTCAACCTTTCAGTCTGTTTTTCGAACCCAATCAGCATGACAGAGTGATCTCCAGCCTTGTCCTCGTCAACACACACCTGTGAGAGAATCACTGACATGTCACCTGGTCCTTTTGTGGCAGGGCTGAAATGCAGTGGAAATGTTTTTGGGGGATTCAGTTTGTTTGCATGGCAAAGAGGGACATTGCAGTTAATTGCAATTAATCTAATCACTCTTCATAACGTTCTGGAGTATTTGCAAATTGCCGTCATATAAACTGATGCAGCAGACTTTGTGGAAATGTATATTTGTCATTCTCAAAACTTTTGGCCACGAATGTATATATAATCGTGAGAATCGTAATTCGTATTGTATCAGTACCTAAGTATTGTCATAATATTGTATTGTGAGATCCCTGGCAATTCCCAGTCCTACTGTCTATGGTGGACTTGGCTGGTCTGGTTTCTTAGTACTTCAATGGCAGACTACTGATCAAGTTTTCCTTTTGTTCTACTGCATTCTGTTGGACTGAACTGATTTGTCCCTGTGCTGATCTGGCTAAAGTGGACCTGGCTGATCAGGTTAGACTGTGCTCTATGGTAGACTGATCTAGTCTGCAGCGCATCTGTTTTCTACGATTGTGCCAGGTTTATCGAATTGAGTATCTGTGTTCAGTATATCTGTGCTCTGTATGGTACGGTGGGTCTGGCTGATTTATCACTGGCTGTGGGAGCATGCAGCTGGCTGTGGTTGCTGTGGTGGACTTTGGCCGGCCAAGCTGTCCTGTCCCACGCTGCTCAAGGTCCTTCAGAGACTCTCCCAGTCCCACTAGGAGGATGGTAGACGGGGACTGGAGAGGAAGCGCTGCAGCGGAATGCCCCGCAGTGAGTCATGATTCAGCCAGTCTGTGCTGTGTCTTTCTATATGGTTTCAAACATGTCTGCTGGTATTCTGGCAAAAGAGTATGGAGTGATAAGCTGTTTTTCAGCCGCGCTAAGCAGACTACTTAGTCGTAGCTGTGTTGTAACTGTGAGTAATTGTATCCATTTTTTTATTTTAACTACTGCCTTCAAGCAGTGCATTGGCCTGTATTTTCCTCCTCTCCATAAAAAATGGTCTCCTCACTCTCTCTGGTCTCTGGGGAGAGGAAGGGGGAGTGAAAGGACATGTCAGCACATAGCTCAGCTCCACGTGGCTTCCATTCTCCTCCCCCTCTGAGCCAGAAGCACAATAGCTGACCTATCTCCTCCCCTTCTCTCTCTCGCTGTCTCTGCTGCTGCTTCTGTGGCATTCCCAGTCTCTCCTCTTCCATCCACTGCCCCTCCCTCTCCCCCAGGAAGAGGCTGTAATATTTAGGAGTGAGTGTGTGCACAGAATGACAGAAAAGCAGCTGAGAGAGAACATTTATTTTGTATTTATACATTTTTTGGCACTAGCCTGATCTTATTGGCAGAGTTTTATATTTTTTAAATATATTTTTCTCCCTGAAATCCCTCTTCCCTCTCCCCCTCTCTTTGGCCCCCTTTGACTCTGTAGTTTGGTGGGCGGGGGCGCTTGCATTCCAATGCTGCAGCTCCACCCGGCCAGTCACTCTGGCTTCTATCGCTCGCTCTATACGTGTGTGTGCGAGCTGGGAACGAGGCTCTGCCCTGTTGGCTTTGCTCACTGAGTTGTTAAGGGAGTAGGCTACGTGTGTGTTGCCAGGCCGACAGCTCAACTCCGGCCCCAGGATGAGAGAGGCCTGCTAAGGACTCTGGAGCCTGTCCGTGTGCCAGGTAAATGACTCTACCAGCGGGGGACTGTGCTCTCTCACGCCTGTTGCTAACAACTCTTGGTGTGTGACGGAGAGTTTGTGATAGAAAACATGTGGCTCTGTGTAAGGGCACGCCTTGTGAGTAATCTGTTTTTCAGAAGTTTGAAGGAGTACTGTACGATGTGCTTTTAAATAACATCAAATCTGTTTAGTTTTTTGGTGTAGTTTGAGTGATCATATGGAGAGAGAAAAGAGAACGCACTGGAATTTGTTCACTTAGCTGAAGTTAAGTTTGTCAAATTTTGTTGGGTAAGAATTCGCTAAAACAAGGCAGCAGCAGTCCGTGTAGACATCTTTTTGTCATGCTGCATAGCTGTTGTGGGGCTGGTGTTTCTTGTCAGTATGTGAGAAATGTAGCTCTGCTGAATGAGAAGACGCTGCTAGGCCACAGTACAACAAGACTTTTGGGAACGGGGCCGAGCATCATAGAAAGCAGTTGTGACGGCTCTTCTCTTCAGCTTTCTCCTCCCTCTCTCTCCTTTACTCTCGCTCTTTCTCTCTCTTTTGCTCTCCCTCCTTTAGAAAGTGAATGAACCAAGAGCAAATAAGTTTTTCTTTAAGGCTCTCACGCATTCTCTTGCTCCTGTTTTCTATATTGTTATTCTTGTATCCCTCACTGTTGTCTTGTGTCCTCTCTATAGATCACAATACGAGACCCTAACCAGGGTGGTAGAGACATCACTGAGGAGATTATGTCAGGGGGCACTCGCAGTGGCACCACCCCCACACCCCCACAGGTGAGCGACGACTCTTCAGAGGTGAGCTACCGTACCCTTGTCACCAACCATCATCCTTTTACACAACTTTAGCTACTATGCAGTCACGCAGCTGTCCAATATGAAAAGAAAATGTCTGCCCATCCATTGTTTCTAACCTGGCATAAGGCTGTCATATGGTTGTGTCCACTCGCATTCCCTAATGTTTGGGTGTTGTTGTTCTGTCCCTCCTTTAGTCATCTGGATCAGAGGGCCCAGCTGTTGCCCAGGCCAACGGTGAGAACGTGACACCTGTCATGGTCAGACCAGGTGAGTTGGCCGATGGGTCAGGTGATCTTGAAAGATGTAGCTGGCCGTCTCTGATTGGTTCACATTCAGTACATAGAAGTAATTTTTGTGAATTTGAATAAATCACATAGACAAAATGCTCCGTTGGAAAGGTCCCATGCATTTTGACCATCCGATAACGGATTGATAATAAGTGTGTAATTATCAAAAGATGATCAAATGACGAGGGTAAATTTTAACATTAGTATGGTACTATTGACCACATCCTCAAGCATCTTTTTTTCATCGTCAGATGACAGAAGGAAACCTGCAGCCACACTCATCACTGGCCCCCCAGCCCTGTCTAAAACCCCTGAACTTGTCAAGACTGCCCCTACAGAGGTCAAACTCCCAGACACTGACAGTAAATCCCCTTCCTTACCCCAGGACCTACCCACACCCCCGCGGGTAACTACCACCCTCCACACTACTGCCCCTGGCACCCCACCCTCAACTAGTCCCATTGCAGACATGATGGACGCACCAGCCCCGGCCGCTGCTCCAGCCCTATCTGCCCCTAAAGTGCCTGCTTACCCTGCACCCCTACCTGAACCCCGCCCCACTCCTGCAGCTGTGGAGCAGCCCTCAGCCACCAAGGAGGCGCGGGAGGAGGTGAAGGAGAAAGAGATTAAAGAGGTAACGGAGGCTAGAGAAGTGACTACATCATCTAAACCTGAGCCTTCCCTTGCTCCAGTGACCAACCCTAGCAGCAGCACTAACAGTGTGTCTGCCACCCAGCCACTCCCAGAGGAGGAGCCAGTAGCCCTGTCCATTACCATGCCCTCCCTCCAGGCAGCAGAACCCCTGCTGGAGTCTCCCATCGCCCAGCAAGAGGAGCTCCGTCTGCCCAACGGCTTGCCGCTCCCCAGCTCCCAGGAACCTGAGAAGGTTTCTGCAGAGTTGTCTGAGTGTGACCTCAGCCCCATCGCTGAGCCTGAGGTGGCCCCATTACAGAGGGAGGCACCCACGCATGTCGCCGCCACGGCAAAGCCCGACCCCGTCGTCCAGGCGGCCGTTGCCCCCGTGGTCCTAGCTGAGACTGCTATTACTACAGAGGTAACCCCTCGCCAAATTGAAGACGAGATGGACTCTCCACCATCACAGCGCACCATCCCACCCGGGGAGAATTCTATGCAAGGTCTGTATCAGTCTGACTCTCACTATTTCTCTCTCTCTATCTAGATCAGGTTTTCCCAAACTGGGGCAATGCCGTCGGGGACGCCAAATAAAAATGTGATTAAAAAAAAAAAAAACATTTTTCCCCCCACATTTTTAAACAGTCCATTTATACTTTCCAACGGGTCTAGACATGTTTTTTTTTTCTTCTCATTTCACTGCCAAAAATAAAGTAAAACCATCTAGTGTTCAGCAAAATAACATGTCAAATAATTAACATCCAATCACATTAACCGTTACTCTCTCGCGGGAATTCCACTAACGGTCTGTATGTAGCCAAATGTAGCTGCTGCTCATGTTGGTATCTATACTGATGGTGCAAAAGCCATGACAGAGAGACATAGTGGAGTGGTAACGCCCGTGCAAGCAGTTGCTCCCGACGACACTTGGGTACACAGCAGCATCCACCGAAAGGCTCCTGCTGCCAAGGGAATGCCTGACAACTTGATAGATATTTTGGACACTACACGGACAATGTCAAATGTGAAGCACCTGAGTGAGTTGGGAGCGCAATTACGCAGGTACTTTCCTGAAATGGATGACACAAACAACTGGATTTATTTTCCCTTTCATGCCCTGCCTCCAGTCCACTTAACACTATCTGAACGAGAGAGCCTCGTCAAAATTCTCTGAAAATTTCATCAGAAGCCACTGACAGATTTCTGAGTATCCTGCCTTGGCAAACTGTGCTGTTAAGACGCTGATGCACTTTGCAACCATGTACCTATGTGAGAGTGGATTCTCAGCCCTCACTAGCATGAAAACTAAATACAGGCACAGACTGTGTGGAATTTGTTTTAAGACTGACATTCTCTCCAATACAACCCAGCACTACAGAGTTTTGTGCATCCTTTCATGCACACTCTTTTCATTAACCTGTGGTGGTTTATTTCACAATTTTTGATTAACAAACAAGGTTTTATATGTAATATGGTTAAATAAAGTGCAAAATTATTGATTATTATTATTATTTGTTCCCTGGTTCTATAAGAGCTCTTTGTCACAACCTGGGTCATGGGAAGTGACAAACTCACACTCATTCTTATGTTTAATACATTTATTGTGTAGTGTGTGTGGCAGGTTTACAATGATGGCAAAAAAACATTTGAAAGTGCGCTGACCCTGGTACCTGAGGGGGTCCGCAGCTGGATGTTGAATGTTTGAAGGGGTACAGGACTATAAAAGGTTTGGGGACCACTGATCTAGATCGATCGGTCAGTCATTCAACCACATTGTCTTTCTTAATTCCTAACCCTACCCCTTGGCACTTTGTGATGATAAGACATTGGCTAAGATGATCTGCCCCTTGAGGCGCTGCAGTCTGACTGTCTGTCGAGCATGTGTCATGAGGGGCAGAGAGTGACAGGGTTGTGTCTACACTGAGGACACAGAATAGTGGGTACTTGGAATGATAATGGCGCCAACAGAAAGCCATTCAAATAAAACTTTGGATAGGTGGCAATGTGGTAACCTCTCCACTTTGATTTCTGAGTTCGTGTGTTGGATTGGTATTGTCAGTCTATAGAGGTTTAGTCTGACTGTGTTGGTGGTGTTCTGCTTGTAGCTGCCGTTTCTGTGCCTAAGAAGAAGAGGAAGATGAAGGATCTGAACAGGAAGGAGGCTGTTGGAGACCTCCTGGATGCCTTTAAGGAGGTCTGTTCACACAAACTACCCACTCCATTCATATCAAATACACCACCCACTCCATTCATATCAAACACGCCACCCACTCCGTTCATATCAAACACGCCACCCACTCCGTTCATATCACCCACTCCGTTCATATCAAATACGCCACCCACTCCGTTCATATCAAATACGCCACCCACTCCGTTCATATCAAATACGCCACCCACTCCGTTCATATCAAACACGCCACCCACTCCGTTCATATCAAACACGCCACCCACTCCGTTCATATCAAACACGCCACCCACTCCGTTCATATCAAACACGCCACCCACTCCGTTCATATCAAACACGCCACCCACGCCGTTCATATCAAAGTATTAAGAATGCCTGGTTTTATCGACCAATACTCTTTCCTCTACCGCCCCTCTCTCCCCCTATCCGTTCCCACCCTGTTTCTCGCACACTCTCCTCCTCTGACACTCTCACACACCCCCCTCTCGCTCGCTCTCGCACCCCCTTCTCTTCTCTCCCCCTTTCCAGGAGCAGGTAGTGCAGAGCCCGCCAGAGCAGGCCACACCCACTTCTGCCTCTGACACAGAGGAGCCCCGCCCATCCACCACCCCTGCCGTTGCAGAGGTAGGTGAGACGTGGGAGGAGAAGGAGGACAAACTGGATGCAGAGAACATTGAACCCAAGCCCGGGGATCTGAAGTACCAGTACAAAGAGGGTGGGTTCTGAACCTTGGCCCTAAGAAGAGAATGGGTTCTGAACCTTGGCCCTAAGAGGCTGTGTAACATGTATATACTTACTTAGAAATGTTATTATCTACACCTGATCTCAAAGGGTCTGCCTTTACTGTCAGTCAAGAGGATGCAAAGTTTAACTTTTTTGGAAATGCTTTGTCAGAGCATGGGTCCTAAAGTCCCATTTGACATCAATGTATGATTTTATTTTTAAGTGAAACTGAGCGATACTCAGTTCGGATGCCAGACTAAATACACCAACTCTACCAACCTAGACTACCGATGAAAAGTCAATGTGATTCCTCTATCATTCCTTGTTCCTTCTCTCCTCCAGAACTATGTAGGCTTATAGACCCAGAGGAGAAGAAGAGGTATGACAGGGACTTCCTGCTGGGCTTCCAGTTCAACAGTGCTGCCATGTCCAAGCCTGAGGGCCTGCCTCAGATCAATGATGTGGTGCTGGACAAGGTACAGTAAAACTCTGTCCTCTGCTGGACTGGAGGAACAACTGCACGCTCCATTCAATTGTATTTATTCAGATGGACCACTTTATTCACCAGTTATTTATTTTGTCTGTCTTTGTATCCATCAATCTCGCTCTCTATTCCTGGTACTACTTCTCCCTCTCTCTCTTCCTGGTACTACTTCTCCCTCTCTCTCTTCCTGGTACTACTTCTCCCTCTCTCTCTTCCTGGTACTACTTCTCCCTCTCTCTCTTCCTGGTACTACTTCTCTATCTCTCGCTCTCTCTTTTCCTGGTACTACTTCTCCCTCTCTCCAGGCGAATAAGGCCCCTCTCCGCCAGTTGGACCCCAGCCGTTTGCCGGGGATGAACATGGGCACTGACTTCACGCCCTCATTTGCCAACCTGGGCAGGCCTGGAATGGGGGGAGGAGGTGGACACAGAGGACCAGTGAGTTAGCATGGGAAACTAGCTGTCAATCTTCTCAGACTACACTCTGATTCTGAAATTCAGGGTAGATATTAAAACAATGTGGACTGAATTTCTTTTCCTTCCCTCCTCTCCTCCAGCCCTCTGGTATGGGTGGTGGAGGACCGCGTCGCTCCCAACAGGGTCAGCGTAAGGAGCCCAGGAGGATCATCAACATCTCTTCGTCTCTGACGGACGACGTGAAACTCAACAAGGCTGAGGATGCCTGGAAGCCCGCTGTCAAGAAAGCTGCCAGTGGGCAAGCGGCTCCTGAGGAGGAGAGCGACAACCCAGAACAGACCAAGACCCATGAGCTGTTTAAGAGGGTCCGTAGTATCCTGAACAAGCTGACCCCTCAGATGTTCCAACAGCTGATGAAGCAGGTCAAGGAGCTGACCATCGATACAGAGGAGAGGCTGAAGGGAGTGATAGATCTGATCTTTGAGAAGGCCATTTCTGAACCCAACTTCTCCGTGGCCTATGCCAACATGTGCCGCTGCCTTATGGGGGTGAGTGACTCTGAAGGGTGTGTGTACGGCTAGTGTGCTGGTCTTGTTCCGGTGATGACCTCTGTTCCTTGCCATATGTCTGGGCCGCTGACTTGTGGAGTGGTACCACTACACTCATCACGTTAACTCTCATGTTCTGTGACGTCTGCAAAGCTCTCCAACCGTGGCCTAAATGCTTGTGTTTTTCTGTTCCTCTCGTCAGCTCAAAGTCCCCACTACAGACAAGCCGGGAGTCACTGTGAATTTCCGCAAGCTGCTTCTGAACCGTTGTCAGAAGGAGTTTGAGAAGGACAAGGACGATGATGTCATCTTTGAGAAAAAGCAAGAAGAGCTGGACGCTGCAGCCATGGTACGAGCTGGGCGCTTAGTGATCAATTCAAATGTCTCTCACTTTTTGAATAGGTTTTGGTTTCTGTAGGAGTTAGCTGACCATCTATCTGCTATTCCTCCCTCTGTTACATCACTTCCTGTCTGAAGGAGGAGAAGGATCGCCTGAAGGCGGAGTTGGAGGAGGCCAAAGACATTGCACGGCGGCGGTCGCTAGGCAACATAAAGTTCATCGGTGAGCTGTTCAAGCTCAAGATGCTGACGGAGGCCATCATGCACGACTGCATCGTCAAGCTGCTGAAGAACCACGATGAGGAGTCACTAGAGTGCCTCTGTAGACTCTTGTCAACTATAGGCAAGGACCTGGACTTTGAAAAGGCGAAGGTAACGCTGAACCAGTGTCTCACACACACCAACCCCTGCATCCTTTAGAACACTTACACCAAATTATTTCTAAGAAACATAGATTTACACACTAACCTGCCTGTCTTTCTGTAGCCTCGTATGGACCAGTACTTCGTCCAGATGGACAAGATCATAAAGGAGAAGAAGACATCTTCCAGAATCCGCTTCATGCTGCAGGACGTACTGGACCTCAGGAGGGTAATACCTCGTCACAAACACCACCCACCAGTGTCTGGGGAATGCTTCATCCCCCTCACCTAAATATTTTGGTCATCTATATCTAAACTGATTGACCTTTGTCCTGTGGTTGGTGTGTATCCAAGCTTATCAGTAAACACTATGGGTCAAACTACCATAGACATTATAGTCTCCCCTAACCCCACATCATCTCTGACCTCTAGTCTCACTTCCTTTACAAGTCCTCTCTATGCATGCATGTGTCAGTCTACACCCCCGCAGCCAATCCCATCTCCAAACTACTGTAACCCCTCCCTCCTCTCCATGTGATTCACCACCTAGATGTTTACCACCCTTCTAAATGGATGTGTCCCTTGAAGTTCTCACAAACTACTGTAACCCCTCCCTCCTCTCCATGTGATTCACCACCTAGATGTTTACCACCCTTCTAAATGGATGTGTCCCTTGATGTTCTCACAAACTACTGTAACCCCTCCCTCCTCTCCATGTGATTCACCACCTAGATGTTTACCACCCTTCTAAATGGATGTGTCCCTTGATGTTCTCACAAACTACTGTAACCCCTCCCTCCTCTCCATGTGATTCACCACCTAGATGTTTACCACCCTTCTAAATGGATGTGTCCCTTGATGTTCTCACAAACTACTTATCGATGCCTAGTAGGCTTGGGCAGTATCCAGACAGTCCTAGCGTCATACCGACATTGTGCCATACCGGAATATTCGGTAATACCTGCACTGAACACGAGGGCTATTTTCAATTCCAAGGTACATGTACATGTGAAATCTAACGAACGCATGCAAAAGATTTATACAGTCTCTGACACACTTTGCAGGAAAGACATCCCACTCAAAGTTATACAAGTAACTCAAAAATGCTACAAAGTTTGCTGATCGCGCAAAACATATATTAGTGATTGATACTGGAAGAGATTCTCTGAGGAGCTTGATTGCAAGAAGCTAACCACTTAGCTAGATAACTTAGCACTAAGTTAGCAAACCAAGTGCACAACTGCAGAGAATTTAGCACATTTTATACACTTAACTTAATAGTTATAAGATATCTAGCTGGCAAACATTTAGTTGTGAATTCCCTACTGCAACTAGTTCACCTGGCGTGGGCTGCAGTTACTCTCAGGACTACATGTTAGCTTTATACTGATCTCGTCATTACATTATGATCTTCTAAATTGCACTGCAGGCATTTACTTAAAAAGTAGCTACAAATATTCCAATTAATTAACTTAAAATAAATAGTTTCAGTGGTATTGACAGTATTGGGGAAAAAACATTCCGTGGATATTTTCTAATACCCTGGTCTGTGTGTGTATGTGTGTGTGTATATATTAATTATACAGCCCAAACATAATGCCTTGGACTCATTCACTAGGCTTTGGGGTTCACAAACTCACATGTCTTACTTTGTTTGAAAACGACTAGTTACTAAGGACATACAGGTATGTTAATAACGATCTGTAGCCTAGGCTTCTACGGTCTAGATGTGCATGTATTTGTACTGTGCTATTAGATGTGTTTGTCTGAATTTTCCCATAATGCAGTTTACTGGAAAACATCAATGCTAGACTGTTCTACTTGAACTAATTTAGTCTCCAGGGACCTTTCTGGAGAAATGCCTGCAGGGCCTCGATGTGTTTGTCTATCTGTGACAGTGCTGTGATGTCCTTCCACTGTCTGATCCCTGAACAACAGGCCATGTAGGTGTGTGTTGGAACCCATGTTCAGGCAGGGTTCCAACACGTTCACCACAGAATTAGTAATAGGATCTTTATGGTTCCAGACCCAGTAATTGTCTTACCAAAGCAGAATTTGAGATGTTTCATAAGAGCTGACCAGTTGCACTCAGTCAGCACACTGGCCCCTGTTTTGCCAGTAAACGGCACTCGAGTTTGTTTCCTTTCTCTGGAAAAGCTGACAGCGGTGTCAAGGTAGGGCAAGACATCTCTCGTTTTATAACATAGCTGTCAAGTGACCCATTGATCTCCTAATATAAAGGACTTATGCCTCAGAGATATGGAGTGTTAAGAGAGACTTTTCCATCTAACTCCATTCCTCAGTTAAAGTATACTACTGTACTGACTCCCCCTCTCAGAATACGTGGGTCCCCAGGAGAGGAGATCAGGGCCCCAAGACCATAGACCAGATCCACAAGGAGGCAGAGCTGGAGGAGCACAGGGAGGTTCTCAAGGTGCAGCAGCAACTCCTCAACCAGAACACCCGAGGAGGACGTGGTGGTGGAGGAGGTAGAGATCAGGGGAACCGCGGAGGCCAACACCCCCAGTCGGGCCAGAGGAGTCAGCCCCAGGACGAGGGCTGGAACACCGTTCCCATCTCAACCAAGAGCAGACCCATCGACACCAGCCGACTCAGCAAGATCACTAAGGTCAGTGATACATCATGCTGTGGATTCTCAGCCACATATCGTGGACCCATACTCAGGACTGAAACACCCTCCACTTGCAGTCTAGCACCCACCTCCTTAACCTTCACCTCCTTAACCTTCAACCCCGTGGGAAGTTCTATCATCCCAACCATTCCCAACTCTTCTGATCTGTTGAACTGAAACCCCAAACCCACTCCCTCTGTCGTATGGCACACACTTCTTAACCTTTAACCTCCATTTAGAGTTATGACCCTACCATTCCTGACTCCTCCAAACTTCTTACTTATGTAACTTGAAACCTCAGACCTTTCTCAGATCTCAAGATGTTTTGCCTCCAACAATTCTGCTAGTTTCTTTCCTCAACAGTAACGTTTCTAACCTCTCTGTCTCTGCAGCCTGGGGCTTTGGACTTCAACAACCAGCTGCTGGCGCCCCAGCTCGGGGGTAAGGGCATGTGGGGCAGTTGGGGCAAGGGCAGCAGTGGTGGCACCACCGGAGCCAAACCCGCCGGGGAAGCCAGTAAGTCCTCTTACCAATACACGCACCACCGAAAAAATCTACTCTGACTATTTTAAAACAAACTGTGTTTGTGTTCATAGCCCCAGAGTCAGGAGGCCGCCCAGCCACCAGCACCCTTAACAGGTTCTCAGCCCTGCAGCCACAGCAGCCCTCCTCCTCAGGTTCCTCACAGGACTCGGACAGAAGAGTTCCTCTAAGGTCAGCACCACTGAGCCGGTGCAACAGACTACACCTGTCCTTTACATAGAAAACCTCCCAGATAGAAAGAGCTATGTGTCAGAGTTACTGATTTTAATATATACAATGGGTGGGTCTAGTGCTGATTGGTTAAAACCGCATTCCAGCCTGTGTCTATTCCACAAGTTGCCACCGGGTAAATCTACGACGTTAAAATGCCTATTTACTCTGTTCCATCTGACTGCGCAATCCACTGTCTTATCAGCCCAGCCAAGTAATCTCCACTATAAAACTTATCTAGACATTATCTCACATTTTATTCTGGCTGCACTTTTTGACATGAGAGTAAGTTAGCCGTAGATGGCTAGCTAGCAAGTAAGGGATAAGAATGTTGCCAGCCAGCATGGCAATGGAACATTTAGAACGAATGACTGGGTCGTGTCCATAGATACAGAACAAAAATACTGAACGAATGGGCCGCGTCTTTAGCAACCCTAGATTTGTGTCGGGAATATATCTTGTGGAAGGATGAAATGGTATGAATAAATTAATCAAAATAAAGTTAATGACAATATGTCAATCATTATTTGAATATGTTGGTAACCCGTTGTATAAAAGTTATAATGCCCTCAAAGCCGCTGTTTGGAGGATATATTGTCACGGTTTGCTGGTCCTCGGCGCGTGTGTGTGTGTGTATAGTGGGGCAAAAAAGTATTTAGTCAGCCACCAATTGTGCAAGTTCTCCCACTTAAAAAGATGAGGCCTGTAATTTTCATCATAGGTTCACTTCAATGATGACAGACAAAATGAGAAAAAAAATTCCAGAAAATCACATTTGTAGGATTTTTAATGAATTTATTTGCAAATTATGGTGGAAAATAAGTATTTGGTCACCTACGAACAAGCAATATTTCTGGCTCTCACAGACCTTTAACTTCTTCTTTTAAGAGGCTCCTCTGTCCTCCACTCATTACCTGTATTAATGGCACTTGTTTGAACTTGTTATCAGTATAAAAGACACCTGTCCACAAACTCAAACAGTCACACTCCAAACTCCACTATGGCCAAGACCAAAGAGCTGTCAAAGGACACCAAAAACAAAATTGTAGACTTGCACCAGGCTGGGAAGACTGAATCTGCAATAGGTAAGCAGCTTGGTTTGAAGAAATAAACTGTGGGAGAAATAATTAGGAAATATGAGACATACAAGACCACTGATAATCTCCCTCGATCTGGGGCTCCACGCAAGATCTCACCCTGTTGGGTCAAAATGATCACAAGAACAGTGAGCAAAAATCCCAGAACCACACGGGGGGACCTAGTGAATGACCTGCAGATACCTGGGACCAAAGTAACAAAGCCTACCATCAGTAACACCCTACGCCGCCAGGGACTCAAATCCTGCAGTGCCAGACGTGTCCCCCTGCTTAAGCCAGTACATGTCCAGGCCCGTCTGAAGTTTGCTAGAAAGCATTTGGATGATCCAGAAGAAGATTGGGAGAATGTCATATGGTCAGATGAAACCAAAATAGAACTTCTTGGTAAACTCAACTCGTCGTGTTTGGAGGACAAAGGATTCTGAGTTGCATCCAAAGAACACCATACCTACTGTGAAGCATGGGGGTGGAAACATCATGCTTTGGAGCTGTTTTTCTGCAAAGGGACCAGGACTACTGATCCGTGTAAAGGAAATAATGAATGGGGCCATGTATCATGAGATTTTGAGTGAGAACCTCCTTCAATCAGCAAGGGCATTGAAGATGAAACGTGGCTGGGTCTTTCACTACGACAATGATCCCAAACACACCGTCCAGGCAATGAAGGAGTGGCTTCGAAAGAACCATTTCAAGGTCCTGGAGTGGCCTAACCAGTCTCCAGATCTCAACCCGATAGAACATCTTTGGAGGGAGTTGAAAGTCTGTGTTGCCCAGCAACAGCCCCAAAACATCACTGCTCTACAGGAGATCTGCATGGAGGAATGGGCCAAAATACTAGCAACAGTGTGTGAAAACCTTGTGAAGACACTTGACCTCTGTCATTGCCAACAAAGGGTATATAACAAAGTATTGAGAGAAACTTTTGATATTGACCAAATACTTGTTTTCCACCATAATTTGCAAATAAATTCATTTAAAAAATCCTACAATGTGATTTTTCTGGATTTTTTCCCCCTCATTTTGTCTGTCATAGTTGAAGTGTACCTATGATGAAAATAAAGGAGTGGTTCTGCAGGTGGTGACCACCGACCACTTCTCAATTCCTATGCTTCCTGGCCCTCATACCACCCTCATGGAGTCTGTTTCTGACCGTTTGAGCAGACATATGCACATTTGTGGCCTGCTGGAGGTCATTTTGCAGGGCTCTGGCAGTGCTCCTCCTTGCACAAAGGCAGAGGTAGCGGTCCTGCTGCTGGGTTGTTGCCCTCCTACGGCCTCCTCCACATCTCCTGATGTACTGACCTGTCTCCTGGTAGCGCCTCCATGCTCTGGACACTACGCTGACAGACACAGCAAACCTTCTTGCCACAGCTCGCGTTGATGTGCCATCCTGGATGAGCTACACTACCTGAGCCACTTGTGTGGGTTGTAGACTCTGTCTCATGCTACCACTAGAGTGAAAACACCGCCAGCATTCAAAAGTGACCAAAACATCAGCCTGGAAGCATAGGAACTGAGAAGTGGTCTGTGGCTATCACCTGCAGAACCACTCCTTTATTGGGGGTGTCTTGCTAATTGCCTATAATTTCCACCTGTTGTCTATTCCATTTGCACAACAGCATGTGAAATGTATTGTCAATCAGTGTTGCTTCCGAAGTGGACAGTTTGATTTCACAGAAGTGTGATTTGACTTGGAGTTACATTGTGTTTAAGTGTTCCCTTTATTTTTTTGAGTAGTGTGTGTGTATACATCTGTGTATATACATGTGTCTCTATACATACATATGTGTGGGTGTATATGTATGTGTCTATATATACATATACATGTTTCTCTATACATACGTGTGTGTGTGTGTGTGTGTGTGTGTCTGTGTGTGTATACGTATTTGTGTGTGTGTGTGTGTATGGGTATGTATACATGTCTGTGTGTGTATAGATGTATATTTGTGTGTATAGATGTATATTTGTGTGTATAGATACACACACGTGTGTATCTATACGTATGTGTACGTGTATGTGTATATACATATGTGTGTGTTTTTATATATATACTCACACACTCCGAACACCGGCTTCTCGGGCATTATCACTTAATTGGACCATCACCACAGGGCAGAATGCTTATGATTGGTTCATATGAATCAAGGTCTTGTGACTCTTTGCGTCTACCCCCCTAAACACAAACAGGAACAGCTCGAGCCGGGACCGTGGCAGTGACAAATTTGAGCGTCTTGACCGTGGCAGCAACGACCGCTTTGGCCGGCGGGACGACAGGAACCCGCTCACCAAGCGGAGCTTTAGTAGGGAGACTGAGGAGCACAGCAGAGAGAAGGAGCACCGCGGCCCTTCTGATCCCATACGCCGCGTTGCCAGCATGACCGACGACCGGGGCACCAGAGACCGAGCTAGGAGCAAAGAGAATGGTACGAATAACTTTGTCAGGCAAGGATTTCTTAGGCAGACATTTTGAGAGTAACTTCTGTGTGACATTCTCTCTCTGTTTGGGCCACAGTGAAGAGGGAAGCTGCTGCAACACCTCCTGCCCAGACCAAACCTTCCTTGAGGGAAGACGAGCTGGAGAAGAAGGCCACAGCTATCATAGAGGAGTACCTACACATCAACGACATGAAGGTACATCACACTTATACCCATGCAGATCACTGGTGAGACCTACACATCAACGACATGAAGGTACATCACACTTATACCCATGCAGATCACTGGTGAGACCTACACATCAACGACATGAAGGTACATCACACTTATACCCATGCAGATCACTGGTGAGACCTACACATCAACGACATGAAGGTACATCACACTTATACCCATGCAGATCACTGGTGAGACCTACACATCAACGACATGAAGGTACATCACACTTATACCCATGCAGATCATTGGTGAGACCTACACATCAACAACATGAAGGTACATCACACTTATACCCATGCAGATCATTGGTGAACCTACACATCAACGACACACAGTTTAATGATACATACTGTAGCTAGTTGGCAACATGGTGTTATGGAACATGGCTTTCCATGTAAATGATATACAACAAACTGTTTCACCTTTTTTTACTGAAACACGGCCCTACTTTAGAGGAGTAAAACTGACCTTTTTAATCCTGTTTGTTTCCCCTCTGGCGCTATAGGAGGCGCTGCAGTGTGTAGTGGAGATGAACAGCACCCGGCTGCTCTTTGTGTTTGTACGGAGCGGTCTGGAGTCTACTCTGGAGCGCAGCCCCATCGCCAGAGAACGCACCGGCCTGCTACTGCACCAGCTGTACAAGGCAGGCACCCTGCCCACAGAGCAGTACTACAGAGGGTCAGTCACCTCAGTTTTCTACCTGTGAAACAGCACTGCATACCAATGACTTGTGAAACATTGAAATTGTGAAAAGGGTGGAAGTGGACCACTAATATATTACAATTTATCTCGAAAATAAAAAAGTTATCTGATAAATCTGAGGGATTGATTTTGAGTGTGTGTGTGTGTGTCAACAGGCTTCAGGAGATACTGGAGGTGGCGGAGGACATGGCCATAGACATCCCCCACATCTGGCTCTACCTGGCTGAGCTCATCACACCTATGCTCCATGAAGGAGGCATCCCCATGGGACCGCTCTTCAAGTCAGTCCCAGGCTTCATTCTAGGCCTCTACTAATAATAACTCTATTCAATCAGTCATAATCCTCTATATTAAGAATTGAATTGATCACTCTGCAGGGAGATATCCAAGCCCCTGGTTCCTCAGGGGACGGCTGGAGTTCTGCTGGCCCAGATCCTCACCCTACTCTGCAGAGGAATGGTACGTTCTCTCACTACCCAACCTGTAAAGGAGATTGTGCTTTGTTTTCATAACTATCCATCCAGGCATCTAGATGACCTTTGATGTTTGAATCCAATGCAAATGTCATGTTTGTGGATCCAAAGTGTTTGAAATGGAACCACTTGTATCTGTCTACCTCAGAGCCATAAAAAGGCAGGTGCCATGTGGAGGGAGGCGGGGCTTAGCTGGAAAGACTTTCTGCCTGAGGACGAGGACGTCAACAAGTTTGTGACAGAAAAAGTAAGCGGTCAGAGATCATGACCCTGTAAGGATTGAAAGGAGCTGCACCATTTAGTATTGACCTTAAACTGCACTGAGAGACAAATATGAAAGTATAGTCAATTATTAAAGGTAGACTCAGCAAAATAACTTCGCTCTCACACAGTCACAGTATCTGTGCATCTGAGCCAGTGGACCAAAACAGCTGGGAATTATAGCCAGGAGACCAAAACAGCTGGGAATTATAGCCAGGGGACCAAAACAGCTGGGAATTATAGCCAGGGGACCAAAACAGCTGGGAATTATAGCCAGGGGACCAAAACAGCTGGGAATTATAGCCAGGGGACCAAAACAGCTGGGAATTATAGGCAGGGGACCAAAACAGCTGGGAAGTCGCGCTTTAACACTTAGTAGTTGCGAAACATTTACCCACTATCCTGTTTATTTTCTGCATCTACGTCATATGGCTGAGTCTACCTTTAGATCAATCAAATGTGTTCGTCTTACTTGCATCCACAGTTTCCCGAAGTGCTTTGAGGGCTTTCCAGACAGGAAGCGGCAGCAGAGTTGCCCATTCATTTTCAATGGAGCTAGGCAGGCAACGTTATTCTAGGCCTGGTGATCTGCGGTGCTTGTGCACGTGAAAGCCGCTCAGCCGAGGTGGAGAAAATAGGAATCTGCTCTATTTTGGCTAACTTTGCTCCGCCCCATCGCCTCCTGTCTGGATAGCCCTTAACAGTAATGATGGGAAGTTTCACTCTCTTGCTGTGTGTTCCCTCTGAATGCAGAATGTGGAGTTCACCCTGGGAGGAGGAGGAGGAGATGATGAGAAGAGCAGTAAGAAAAAGCTGAGCTCAGAGGAGCTGAACAAACAGCTGGATAGACTCATACAGGACAAGGCTGACAACCAGAGGCTCTGCGATTGGGTCGAGGTATGATGTGAGTGGGAGTGTCCCATCACCCAATTAATATTTCGCTTTGCTATTGGTTCCTTTTGCAGTAGTTTTACCAATAGACTATTTTTATTTATTTATTTATATATCTACTGCAAAAGGAATATATATATATATATATATATATATATATATATATATATATATATATTAGTTGCATTAGTCCCTACTGTATATTCCACTGCTCAACCCCACTGATATGTGTTGTGACTGTGCCTTCCCTCTTTAGGCTAACCTGGACGAGACACAGATATCCTCCAACGTGTTTGTCAGAGCAGTCATGACAGCCATCTGCCAGTCGGCCATCCTGTGTGAGTTTCCCTATCTTTATTGCTACCACCTCTCAATCCAACACTATCAGGACTCCTCCACTCGAATACCCCTTTCACAGAACTTAGCAGGGCCGTACCGTTGCTGGAAAGGACAAGGTAGAAGGAATATATCCAACACAGCACATTGTGGTTCAGATCACTTCAAACGCATCCCCGTGATGTTGTGGCCGGTGACACTTTGCTTTTTGAAAGTCCAATATCTTGAAAACATGACTGCTGACATGCAAACATAGTGGACTAATATTTAAAATATAAAAATTAGCAAAGATAGTTTTTGACCCCTCCATCTCTGCCCCCAGGTGAGAACCCTTACAAGTTGGATGCGAAGGTGATCACCCGGAGGGCCAAGCTGCTCCACAAGTACCTGAAGGATGAGCAGAAGGAGCTGCAGGCTCTCTACGCCTTGCAGGCCCTCATGGTGGAGATGGAGCAGCCTGCCAGTGAGTGAGATATAGAATGACTTCAGTCACTCTCCTCTCTACATCTCTTTGGCAGTTTTTTACATGAAGACTCTCAGATTTGTCTTGTGTTTGTCTCCCTATGTTAGCCTTTATCTTTTTTCCATAGGGGTTATTTGACAGAGGGGTGTGGTTGACCAATTTGTCTTGTGTGTACATTGTGTATTGAAATCCTTTCTCTTCCATTGTTGACATGCTCTCTTCCTCTTTCCTTGTAGACCTGCTGCGGATGTTCTTTGACACGCTGTACGATGAAGATGTGATCAAAGAGGAGGCCTTCTACAAGTGGGAGTCCAGCAAGGACCCCGCTGAGATGCAGGGCAAGGGTGTGGCCCTGAAGTCAGTCACTGCCTTCTTTACCTGGCTCCGTGAGGCCGAGGACGAGGAGTCTGACAACAGCTAGGACCTGTTCACCGGTGCCCCCTGGACTCTGGGAGGACTTGGAGAAAAGACAACATGCTGTCGATAATTATTCAGGAGCATGGAGCTGTTAGAATCAATAAAATCCTTCTGCATTAAAAAATTAAGTAAAAGCGAGGGAAATAATCAGCTGGGAGATTCTACTACATATCGAAACATGCAACCCTTTTATTTTCTTTCTTTTGCGCTGCCGAATGTCTTTGAACTAAATTGAGAAACTAATTGCGAGAGAATAATAAGCTTTACAACAAGCGGTAGGGATGGCTGTTTACTTCAGGGTTTTGAGGTTTTAGCCCTTGTTTTAAAGGCGTCACGTTGCCGTAGCAACACTTCATGATGTTTAGCAAAACAATAAAACAAAATCCCCAACAGATGACGAACTAATAAAGGCTGTTCATATATATATTTGATTACGTCATATATTGTGTTGAATGAGGCATGATGGCCATGTCATATGTATGATTCTATATGACTGTCAGCGAATTAGCTCTTTTTGATTGGAGTGTTTCTTTTATATAAATATAAAGATATATATAAAGAAAAGTGGACATTCTGGAGCTCACGGTCTTTGGACGTTCCAGTCAGTCTTTGTGAGACTCCTTTGAATGTCATGTCTATGGACTCTGGAAGGCCTGGGATTGGTGATGAGGGACTTGGGGGTGGGGGGGGTTGGACAAGGACATTTTGCTGCTGGGGGTCACAATGCTTCCTTATGGCCATGCCGGCCAACCCCCATTTGTCCTCTTCTCCTAGACTGGGGGTTTGGAAAGGGAGAACGGCCTTGCAAGGATAGGGATTTTTATAAAGAGAAAATCATAATTTAAAACTTGAAAGGTGTGTATATATAGAAATCAACTTTAAAAAATAATTTCAAGAAGATAAAGAATGTTCACAGTACGTATCCTAAGGCCTAGTGGAAATGCATTTCAGGAGTTTTGGTTTTTATTTTTCAAAAAAGGAAGTGCTATTGTCAAGCCATGTATTTTTTTTTCAGAAACTGGCAGTTCTATGTATTTATATTTTTCTCTGTTAGCAGAAGGTGCTTGTAATTATCCACCTGAAGTCATTGATTGCAACTTAATTGAATATTTTGTAAATACACTTTTGATTTACTTTATGAAGTATTTAATTAAGAAAATGAATGCATCCTTTTCATATCCGAAACTGGAAAAGATAATAAAGACCATTGCAAATAAGAACACCGAGGAGGATATTTCTGTGTATCCAGAGAGGGGAAGATTTCAAAACGTTTTGCCCCAACATGTCCTCACTTGGTTGCCCCATACAAAGAAACAAAGCCTCTGTTGTACTTAATTGTCTTGTGGAATGAGTTAGCTGACTGGGCATTGGCTGAGACTTACACAATTTATATACGAGAATGCGGCACCACCGCTGAGAAACTGTATTTGCGTTTTCATTGTCTCCGCTTCTGAAGTTCTCCGATCTAAGGAATTGTGTATTCTGACCGTTCTCTTTTGTGCAGAAGTTCCATCTGTGTTGATGGGGCTCAGCCCACCACTGAAAAGGAGCCTGGGTTTTTATTTTGTAAATATTTTTTTTATTTTTGTGGGGGGGGCTGAGAGAAGGACCTGGTTAATGGGATGGGGCTGTAGTTTTGAATGTAATTGTTAAGTAGGGGTTTTGAGATGTAGGTTCACTAAACAATCATTTACAAAAAGCCAAGATGTAAGCACTCTCATACCCTAGTTAGTAATGGAATGTCTAAGGCACTGCATTTCTGTGCTAGAGGCTTCACTATAGACCCTGGTTCAATTCAAGGCTGTATCACAACCAGCCATGATTGGGAGTGTTGATAAAAGGATATGTAGAAGGGCGAGCCGGTCAAGGATCAATTCAGGCTGTAGTCTTCCGCCATTGGCTCAGTTGTCTGTTCGTCATCGTAGAATCCTCTTCGGGCACACAGTGTTCGGCTAAAAGGGAGATTATGTGTGTAATGTGGGAGCTATCCTGTAGGGGACCCCACAGGCTTTACTGTGAGTTGTAGCCATGTATTTAGCAGTAGGCTGGTCACTTGCATAAGAAATAGCAATTCTTTACAAAACCCTCTCTTCACGTCTCACCAGAGACGTGACACAACCTAACTAGATCCAGACACAAAGAGAAACTTCTCCCAAAGGGACTATGAAATAAGGCACGGTATTAAACAGAAATAGATATATATGTATTACCATCATGTTCTCCATTCAATCCCATTATGTACTAAGTTGGCTACCAGCCACCTAGGAACTTACAACCCTCATTTAACAGAGCGGAGAACAGCTCAAAATAAAAGTAAAATGATTGTCCACATAAGCCAACTTTTTCCCAGCAGGAAAAAGTTGTGATTCCCTCTCTTCACATCTCCTAAGAGATGTGATATAGTCCAGATACATTACTCCAAGCAAAAACGAAAACATAATCCAAAAAGGAAAAATAGCCTATACTAGGTAAGTCTATACGGAAATGGCCCACAAAGAAAAATAATTTCCCCCTCTTCCCATCCCAGATGGGACACGACATACAATGGAGAAGCTTAATCAATAAAAGCAACTGGATCCCCCTCCTAAAATGGCTGCAAAACTGAAAGATGGGTCTCATGCTCCATACCGTTATCTCGCAACTGGCTCCTGTTATCTAACAAAAAGACAGCTTGTTCTCACAACACCCCGCTCTGAATGTTCCCTCCCTTCTGTATTTTTCCAGCATGAGAAAGTTCCATGGCCCTGATACTTTTAACAATGTTTCAAATCAGCTAGGTAGCATAACACATACATACATCCACACAAGGCAACAGCAGATAATATTCAATCTTATATATGGTAATGGCTATAATGTAAAATAACCCCAAGGGTGTGAACAAAAATTCAGCAATGAATCATATAACAGTTACAAAGTTTAAACTACCTTCATGTCAAAAGAGAACAGCTCATTCAAAAACAGAACAAAAGAAAATAGTGTGAAATTTAAGTCCCCCTTTTGACACCCGCTAGGGTGTCACTCATTATCCTTTATTTCAGCAGTCATAGCATTTCATGAAAATAATAAAAAGTTTATTATTAATAACAAGTGATATATGCCTTTGTTGTATGCTTTTGTTTCCCCCTTTTTCACACACAAGGGTGTCACTTATCAAAAACAGGATAAAACTTTATTGTTATTGACATGTAAGATGTAGGATAAAACTTTGGTCATGGAAAACAGAGTAAAGAATTATTAGAAACCATCTGGTCCTCTCAGCTACTCCTATCCTGTACCAGGTGGGCTCATTGCCACCCAGGGACTCTAAACCTTCACAACAGGGAGAACAAACATACTGGAAAGAAAACCTATCATAAAAATGTATAACAAGGAACTGTGGTGGTGTAAAATGTATTCTACTACCTCACCCACAGCATACCATGTGTCATCCTCAGTCAGTCCCATCCTCCCTGAAGCCTTCATCACATCTGTAACAGACTTCTTAAAACACAGTATGATGCAAGCAGCACATCACATCAATAACAAATAATACAAGAATTAGGGTCAGAAACCCAGTAACCACCATACCCCCCCCCCCCCCCCCCGTGGACCTCATCTTAGCAGATAGTGCATCAAGCCCGCCTTAGATATACCACCATCTGGACTGGTATTATTAGGAATATACGTGCAACATTGTTTACCGAACATCTTGCAGACGTCCCCCTGACTGGCAAGAAGCATATCCAAGGCAAGTCTATTCTGTCTGGAAACCCCAAATGTGGCCTCAAGCTGTTCAGACATACCAGTGAGTGCATCACGGGAGTAATTCACCAAACGCTGTTGATTATAGTAGATATAATTAATCCATGCAGTCTGTCTAGCATCCACTATGGCTGGACCCATAATAGGTAGTAAGTGCCAGAGTCCATCATTCCTACCCAAGGCCTGAAACTCATGAGGAATCCCCACTGGCACTCCCAACAGGTTAGTGTGTATGTCAACTACATCCTCTGTCCATGGAGCACTACATCTATGTCTCCCATGGGATGAAATGTTTTCAGGTCCCCTGGTTACAGAACTCAGCAGCTGTTCAGCAGCAACATCAACAATGGTCAGTGGAATTATCACTGGTCAGACCACACGTACCTTGCCATTCTCCTCTAAGAATGGGTCTCAGCACTCTTTTGGCTCCACACATCAGCCAGACCACTAGTTTGGTTTAGGCCTGTAACTGGCCAAGTGGAATTAATGGTTATGTTACTACTGCAATCAGCTTCAGGCAATCTCCCATAATCAATGCCATTACTTGTACCCGTGATGCACTCGTAATTGCCCCCATATGCCTCAACACCCCAAGAGGCCCGATGAGGAGGTACTGCAGGAAACACAAGGCTCAAAGAGGAACAGCGGGTTGAATTGGGCTTAACCTGGTAAAAACTTCTCAGAATACACAACCACCCCTCTCCTTCTCCTACAGCAAATGGGTGTGTAGCCAGAACAGGTCTAGCATGACTACAAATAATGCAGTCCTTTCTTCTCAGGGTTTTAGCTGTGTACCTCATATAAGACAGCCACAAATTGTCCCTACCATCAAAACCAGTCCCAGTTCCTAATTGATCAATAGCCGAATAGTCTCTAACATTAATTACCTGAATGGTATTTTTAACACAGTGGTGGTAGAGGAGTGTGTCCGGTTACCTCTGGTCTTGGCAGTACCTTAATAGAAAACACACCCATCATGTCTGTCCTCGTCCTTTGTAGTCCGAGGGTGTGAGTGCCTGCATCAGAGAGCTTAATATTTTTTATGGTTAGTAGGATTTCATCACCTTTACAAAGTTCAACATTGCTCCCAGGTTTCCCCATATCATGGAAAACCTATCCACCTTTGTGGGATCCTCTATGCTATAAGGATACCCTCTTCTCCAATCCTAGAACAGTCCGAAGTCGGTTATCATGTAATCTCTACTCTAACTTCCTGTCTACCCAGATCTAGGGATCTCTTATGTTCATTTTGGAACAAAATACACATCACTTAGCCAGAGCCAGACACATCTTCACTTCTATGAACAAAAACAGGGGTGACAGGACAGGGAGGGTTACTTCATTCGAGAGATGGCCCCCGGAATTCTGTTAATTCCAGTTCTTCTCCCAAACTCTGTTTATTGTCCGACAGTGAAAAGGTGTCTTACCCTTCCGCCGTGCGATATGAATCTGGGTAGCTCTTTCAGCTAGCTGTCACCAGGGGTCTTCTATGGTCCCCAAGCCTCTGGGACTGGATTGAGTGACTTCACCTGTAGTTCACCTGTAATGCATAAAATCCTGGACATACAGGCTTGGTTAACAATTTCTCATATGTTTTATCTGATTATATCTTTAACTTCTATGCCCATTTGTTAGCTACATTTTTTAAATTATTAGTTTCTTATTTTTTTTAATTATTAGTTTCTTATCCAATAGTCCCCATCCTATCCTAGACCACAATTTACCCATCCCCCTTTTGATACCTGGCTCTGCCCAGGTATCAACCTTACCTACTCTAAATAATGACTTAGGTAAGATTAGTATAGTATCCTTATGTTCTGACATTATCCTGTAGGAGCGCCCCCATCATTTTCCACATGTCCAACTCTCTCCCCTGTCTCCACTCAGCAACTGCTATCTTTGCCTGTCCTGGCCCCCCCTCCCTTTGAAAAACCTCTCCTCTCTTCTCTCCAACTTTCAAGGTCTCTGCAGTGCGGGGGAGGGCCCCTCCGTCTGCCTTTTCCCCTATCTGTAAAATACCATGTCTCTGGGAACGTGAAAATCCCCTTAACCCAAACGTTTACTACAAAAACAAAACCTAATAATTATGATAATCCCCTCAAACTCAAATAATTTGTCTCGGTGTTTCATGTTTTATTCGTGTTTCTCCAAATTGTCTCCCGAAAAATACTTCTTAAATCCCCAGCCATTAGACACACACACAATTGTGTTAAATGTGCACAGTCCCTTTAACATAAAAACCTCAGCCTGCAATCCCCTCTGCGGGCCTTTCATTGTTCCCCATAATGAAAACCACTTGGTTAGAACACCACTCCCGTCTTACATCGACCATGCCCGTCGCCCCGTACCTAGACTCTCATCAGCAAGCCTGCGACTTTTTCAACATTCTCACCGGTACCAGCTCCAACTGAAATACCTAATGTACCACACTCGCTTGGTCCCCACCTCATTCATACCGATATTAGTCCCCGACTGAATATCAAACGTATTTCATGCACACGATTTGAGTCTCACAAATCTTCATTTACGCCCGTAAACTTCAATTTACACCAGACACACACAAATCTTCATTCTCCCCAGCAAGCAGACCAGTAGGAGATGCAATAGCCCCACCTTCTGTCCATTCTCTGTACAGCTTCTCACCCCGTCTCCTCCACTCCTTGCCCTCTCTGCCTTCATTTAAATCTAGAGTGGACTCCAGCGTTCTCAACACCTTTTCCATTTCCAACGATATTCCATGTACACTACAATACTGCCAACAACCCATGCCTTTACTGAAACCCAAGTGATACCCTTTCCCTACGGCTAAATCGGCCCCCAATTAGGTCTAAAGTAAGAACTCAATTATGCACTGTGGGTCCCCTAGGGTATTAAGAAGTCTAGTGTCCCCCGGATTATCACCTTTACTTCACTACCCAATGTACTTCACACACACTTATGCTTTGTTAGGACCTTAGAGAGACCCTTTCCCGAAGGCTAAATCGGTCTCAAGTTCGAGTAATCAATTTAAATATCCGTCATTCACACTTGGCCCTGCCTAATACATCACGTTCGCATCATATGACTTTCTATTCGCACTTTGGTGATCACTCGTTACTCACCACTCATACATGTAGTCCCAGACTATCCATTCAAGCTTTGGTGGCCACCCGTTACCCATCATTCATACATGTGGTAAGTGTTCTCTGTTACCACCTACCAGCCAGGCATACTAGTACATCCCATACACAATGCACCATTAAGTATGGTTGATCAATAATAAAATTGCAGTTGCCAATGGAGATATTACTTTCTCAACTATTTTCCAATCTCACACATCATAATAGTTTAAATTTAGTAACTTACATCAAACAGGTGTCTCACAAAACTAAATTTGGATAACTCCAATGTGCAGAACTTTAGTTTTTCACAACAGGTGTCTGCTTACCCTTTTTAGTTGACCGGTCAGGATTTGTGAGACACACCGTCCGACGACAGTACTGGCCAATCGGCTGGCACACCAATGTCCAGCGATGTCTTTTTACCAGATCACGTCGGGGTCACCATTTGTCATGTATTGTATGTTTTAGTAAATATATATGTATATTTTGACCAATTGAAATATATATTCAGTTGTACCCTGCGTGTCTCTTCGATAGCCCAAGTGTCCATTTTTAACTTCAATCCCTCCCAGACTTTCTTTATAGGCTTCCATTGTTCCTTTCCCCCTGATCTATATTCCATTTTTTGGTCTAGGAACTCATTAAACTTCAGCTTTGGAGTATTGGGGGTCGCCATTGTGAATTTGTTTTAATCGTAATTCAATTTAATTCAATCGGAAATTAATCGTACCTTAATCGGAATTTTACCAGACTACTTGAATATAATTAGAATATACTTAGCCCGTCGTTAGTTAATAACAACGATTTATTCGAGGAGACACTATTGCTCGCACTCTCCCTTATCTCAGAGCTTCTCCTTTGTATATTCAGTTCGAGAAAAACGATTGGGTTGGTATAGCTTTTGTGGAGCGCGCAACCAAGGGATCTATTCGACTATATAGTCGCAATATTAAATGTTATATTCAAATCTTATTTCAATTATACATCAGTCATTTTGTTGCTGATTATACATTTAACACAGAAGTTATAGATACATACAACATAGAACTTTACATACAACAGAAGTTTCGGACAACATAAAAGCTTACATACAACATAGAAGTTTCAGATTTATCAAATAACCCTTCTTGAGTTCTCTCTCTCTCTCTCTCTCTCAAACCATCAACAATCTTAATGGAAACGATTACAACCACATTACATTTTAATAAGAACAGTTACAAATACATGTTATCACTCTGACCCCTATCAGAATTATTACATATGTCCGACCCCTATCAGTATTTCACCGACCCCTATCGGAACTAAAATTACACATGTCGACCCCTATCAGTATTTCACTGACTCCTATCGGAACTAAAATTACACATGTCCGACCCCTATCAGTATTTCACTGACCCCTATCGGAACTAAAATTACACATGTCCGACCCCTATCAGTATTTCACTGACCCCTATCGGAACTAAAATTACACATGTCCGACCCCTATCAGTATTTCACTGACCCCTATCGGAACTATCCAGGCCTCAAAAGTGATCCCTCATCATTGAAAGCTATCAGACTGTGCTGACCGGGTCGCTGGACAAAATGACAATTTATCCCCTCGGCGCCAGATTTAATGAATAGTAATTAACTATCCTCTTACTGATATCTCATCAATGATTTAATCACCCGGCCGTCGCCGGTTTGTACCACATATGTTCACTTCACTGTTCTTTGACTCGTCAGCAAATTATACATTTACACAAGAATTCATACTTACTCGGAAATACTGATCAAAATTTAGACAGACTATACGACAATATGCAAAGTTTGATTTAACAGGTTTTGCTTACCTTGTTTATGGTGCACCTTTTAGATCAGTTTCCCGAGTTGAGCAGAATTATTGTCCTCCCCCGAATTTCTTTCACCCGTCTTCCTGGAACCGTCCTTCCGTCACTCTCCTTCTCACACCCAAATCAACTCGCTTCGACCGGACCGTTATTAAACCATCCTCCTGCTACCAAGTTTCTGTTGATAAAAGGATATGTAGAAGGGCGAGCCGGTCAAGGATCGATTCAGACAAGGTGGTAAAATTGTACGACAAGCGACAGTTTATTTCAGAGTGAGAATATCTGGTACACGTAAATACGGCTCTCCCGTTCGCTCGCACAGAACAGCAGGAAAAGAGAGCGAGTTAACCGCTACACACACAATTCAAATCAAATCAAATCAAATCAAATTTTATTTGTCACATACACATGGTTAGCAGATGTTAATGCGAGTGTAGCGAAATGCTTGTGCTTCTAGTTCCGACAATGCAGTGATAACCAACAAGTAATCTAACTAACAATTCCAAAACTACTGTCTTATACACAGTGTAAGGGGATAAGGAACATGTACATAAGGATATATGAATGAGTGATGGTACAGAGCAGCATACAGTAGATGGTATCGAGTACAGTATATACATATGAGATGAGTATGTAGACAAAGTAAACAAAGTGGCATAGTTAAAGTGGCTAGTGATACATGTGTTACATAAGGATGCAGTCGATGTTGTAGAGTACAGTATATACATATGTATATGAGATGAATAATGTAGGGTAAGTAACATTATATAAGGTAGCATTGTTTAAAGTGGCTAGTGATATACAGAACAGAAAGTAGGTTGATCCTGGAAGATCGGATCTTTGGATTGGTTCAGCTGGGGTGTAGGCTGTAGTCTTCCGCCATTGGCTCAGTTGTCTGTTCGTCATCGTAGAATCCTCTTCGGGCACACAGTGTTCGGCTAAAAGGGAGATTATGTGTGTAATGTGGGAGCTATCCTGTAGGGGACCCCACAGGCTTTACTGTGAGTTGTAGCCATGTATTTAGCAGTAGGCTGATCACTTGCATAAGAAATAGCAATTCTTTACAGGAGTCACATAGGGTGGCGCACAATTGGCCCAGTGTCGTTATAGTTTGGCCGGGGTAGGCCGTCATTGTAACTTAGAATTTGTCCTTAACTGGCTTGCCTAGTAAAATAAAAAAATGACAGATGTGGAAAAGGTGTCAGCCACAGGCCAAGTTCCTGGGAGGGCTGAGTGCCAAGGCTGTCTGTAAACCGTGTAACAGCAACGAGGTCACCTCCATACTGTCAGATGCAGGTACTGTACAACCACGAGCCACATCCCACCATGACTGTCCTAAGTAACAAACTCACTCAAACTGCAACTGTGAGCATATCTTGGATCTAACTGTGAGCATATCCTGGATCTAACTATCAGCATATCTTGGATCTAACTATGAGCAAGATTGATAGAGCTAAATTTCTACACGCTGTGCTTCTGTTGGTCTCCTTTCTCTACTCTCATCCCTCGATCCCTTCCTGTCTGACCTTATGTCCAGTACTCCTCTCCACTCAGGTAAGACTGTTGATTTTGTGAAAGGATACAACTCCACGGTGAGTTACGCCCACTGTGAGCCGGTATTTGTGCAGTGAGTGACAAGGCCAGACAACAGGGCTGTACTGACCTGGCCTACCAGATGGTCCATAACATCCCTGACATAGAAGTACAGTAGGCTTACACCATTTCATCCTTCAACACACTCAACAACCCTTCCTATCCACTTAATTTGAAGCCTTTCAATTTGATGATCAAAAGGAATAGCAGAATTTTGTCTTCTGTGATCAACAGTAATCCATCCTCTACCTTTGTAGTGGAGGCACAAATCGTCTCCGGCCGCTCTATATTTAATCCTGTTTTGTCTGTTAACCCTTTGACCCCTCCAGATAGTTGACAGAGCAGATTTGACAGTTCGTAGAGCTAGATTCCCTTTCCTTAGGAAACATTCAAATTCATGCCATCTGCAATACACTACCTATAATGAAGACAGCATTCAACCTCACATGCCCTCTTCAATACACTACTTATGAGGACATTGAACCTCATGACCTCTTTAATACACTACTTACAGTGCATTTGGAAAGTATTCAGACCCCTTTACTTTTTCCACATGTTGTTACATTACAGCCTTGTTCTAAAATGGATTCAAATGTTTTTCCTCATCAATCTACACCCAATATTGACAAAGCAAAAGCAGGTAAATTGTTTTTGAAAATGTATTAAAAATGAAATATCACATTTACATAAGTATTCAGACCCTTTACTCAGTACTTTGCTGAAGCACCTTTGGCAGCGATTACAGCCTCAAGTCTTCTTGGGTATGACGCTACAAGCTTGGCACACCTGTATTTGGGAAGTTTTCCCATTCTTCTCTGCGGATCCTCTCAAGCTTTGCCAGGTTGGATGGGGAGTGTTGCTTCACAGCTATTTTGAGGTCTCCAGAGAGGTTAGATCAGATTCATTCCAGGCTCTTGCTGGGCCACTCAAGGACATTCAGAGACTTGTCCCGAAGCCACTCCTGTGTGGTCTTGGCTGTGTGCTTAGGGTCGTTGTCCTGTTTGAAGGTGAACCTTGACCCCAGTCTGAGGTCCGGAACGCTCTGGAACAAGTTTTCATCGAGGATCTCTGTACTTTGTTAAATTCATCTTTCCCTCAAACCTGACTGGTCTCCCAGTCCCCGCCGCTGAAACACATCCCCACAGCATGACGCTTCCGCCACCATGCTTCACCATAGGGATGGTATTGGCCAGGTGATGAGCGGTCCCAGGTTTCCTCCAGACGTAACGCTTGGCATTCAGGCTGAAGAGATCATATTGTTTCTCATGGTCTGAGTCCTTTAGGTGTCTTATGGCAAACTCCAAGTGTGCTGTCATGTGCCTTTTACTGAGAAATTGCTTCCATCTGGCCACTCCATAAATGGCCATACCATAAATGCCTGACTGGTGGAGTGCTGCAGAGATGGTTGTCCTTCTGGAAGGTTCTTCCATCTCCACAGAGGAACTCTGGAGTTCTATCAGTTACCATCGGGTTGTTGATCACCTCCCTGACCAAGGACCTTCTGCCCCGATTGCTCAGTTTTGCCAGGCGGCCAGTTCTAGGAAGGGCTGTGGTGGTTCCAAGCGTCTTCCATTTAAAAATGATGGAGGCCACTGTGTTCTTGGGGACCTTCAATGTTGCCGAAAAGAGCTCTACGGACAATTCCGTCGACCCTATGGCTTGGTTTTTGCTCTGACTTGCACTGTCAACGGTGGGACCTTATATAGACAGGTGTGTGCCACTCAAATCACAAATCATATCAAATCATATCCAGTCAATTGCATTTACCATAGGTGGACTCCAATCAAGTTGTAGAAAAATCTCAAGGATGATCAATGGAAACAGGATGTACCTGAGTTCAATTTCGAGTCTCATGATAAAGGACTGAATACTAATGTAAATATGTTTTTTTTACATGTCTTCAATACACCACTTATCAAATCAAATGTATTTATATAGCCCTTCGTACATCAGCTGATATCTCAAAGTGCTGTACAGAAACCCAGCCTAAAACCCCAAACAGCAAGCAATGCAGGTGTAGAAGCACTTATGACAACATTCCACTTAGTGTCCTCTATAATACACTACCTATAATGAAGACAACAGAGCACTCTTTCATGTAATCACTGTAATTTTACACCACTGAAACCTTATCCCGGGGGCCATTTTGTTTCTCTCTGTTATCGTCTTATCTTGCCTGACTGTTACAGGAACCATTCTCTCCCTTGCTGACATGTTGATCCTTCAGTTACTGACTTGGTCTAATCTTTAGCCTCCTTTTATCAATCACAATAAACAGGTTCCTCCCAGTTTTCAAAGATGGCTAACTAACAGAGGCCTATCAGGTCAGTACAGTATATGGGGCACTGGGGAAGACTGTCTGTGTTCGAAATGGCACCCTAGTCCATAGGCCAGGGTTTCCAAACTATGTCCTGTGGTCCCCCCCCCCCCCTGGGTGCACGTTTTGGTTTTTACCCCAGCACTACACAGCTGATTCAGGTTTGTGCATTGCTTCCATAATCACAAGAGGGAGCCATCATACCATCTATGTGACTGCACACTATTGATATGAGTGTGAGTCTGCATAATACCTCTGCCTGTGTATTGCAGGGCTGTCTGCTGCCAATGCCATGAATTTTGAGCTGTACAGGGACTTCTGTACAGTATTCTCAACTAAAAACCCAAGGGATTATTCATTCTGGTGAAGAGTAAGCAGCCTGTCAACCAACCAACCAGTCAGTCAACCAAACACTTATTCAGTAACTCAATCAGTCAATCAGTGGCAGTGTACTGTATGCCATGGGCCCGTGGGCACAACTCCTCACAGCTACAGTGCATTCAGAATGTATTCAGACCCCTTCACTTTTTTCACATTTTGCTACGTTGTGGCCTTATTATAAAATTGATTAAATGTTTTTCCTCATAAATTGACACAATAGCCCATAATGACAAAGCGAGAACAGGTTGTTAGGGTAAAAAAATATTTATCTTATTTACATAAGTCCTGATTCCATTGATCATCCTTGAGGTGTTTCTACAACTTGATTAGAGTCCTCCTGTGGTCAATTCAAAAGATTGGACTTAATTTGGATAGGCACACACCTGTCTATATAAGATCCCACAGTTGACAGTGCATGTCAGAGCAAAAACCAAGCCATGAGGTTGAAGGAATTGTCCGTAACGTTCCAAGACAGGATTGTGTCGAGACACAGATCTGCGGAACGGTACCAAAACATTTCGGCAGCATTGAAGGTCCCCAAGAACACAATGGCCTCCATCGTTCTTAAATGGAAGAAGTTTGGCCTGACCAAGACAACTGAGCAATTGGGGGAGAAGGGCTTTGGTCAGGGAGGTGACCAAGAACCCGATGGTCACTCTGACAGAGCTCCAGGGTTCCTCTGTGGAGATGGAACCTTCCATAAGGACAAACATCGTTGCAGCACTCCATCAATCAGGCCTTAATGGTAGAGTGGCCAAATGGAAGCCACTCCTCAGTAAAAGGCACATGACAGCCCGATTGGGGTTTGCTAAAAGTCACCTAAAGGACTCTTAGACTATGAGAAACAAGATTCTCTGGACTGATGAAATCAATATTGAACTCTTTGGCCTGAATTCCATGCGTCATGTCTGGAGGAAACCTGGCACCATCCCTATGGTGAAGCATGGTGGTGGCAGCATCATGCTGTGGGGATGTTTTTCAGCGGCAGGGAAAGGGAGACTAGTCAGGATCGAGGGAAAGGTGAATGGAGCAAAGTACAGAGATTATTGATGAAAACTTGTTCCAGAGCACTCCGGACCTCAGACCTGTGCAAAGCTTCACCTTCCAACAGGACAACGACCCTAAGCACACAGCCAAGACCACACAGGAGTGGCTTCGGGACAAGTTTCTAAATGTCCTTCAGTGGCCCAGCAAGAGCCTGGAATTGAACCTGATTGAACCTCTCGGAGAGACCTGACAATAGCTGTGCAGTGACGCTCCCCATCCAACCTGACAGAGCTTGAGAGGATCTGCAGAGAAGAATGGGAGAAACTCCCCAAACACAGGTGTGCCAAGCTTGTAGCATCATACCGAAGAAGACACAAGGCTGTAATCGCTGCCAAGGGTGCTTCAACAAAGTACTGAGTCAAGGGTCTGAATACTTAAGTAAATGTAATATTTCAGTATTTTATTTTCAATACATTTCCAAAGATTTCTAGCAACCTGTTCACTTTGTCATTGTGGGGTATTGTTTGTAGATTGATGAGGGGGCAAAACGATTTAATCCAATTTAGAATGAGGCTGACACTTAACAAAATGTGGAAAAAGTGAAGGGGTCTGAATACTTTCTGAATGCACTGTAATAACGATAGCACCTACATTTCTCATGTGATGCCACATGCCTCCTGCCTGGGCCCGCATGCCACTCACTGTAACCCCACCCCGACCCCCTGCAGTAACACAGCGCCAACACACCATGCCTTCAAAACCACCCTCACACTGCTGTTTTCACTACTCACACTACTGAGTCCAGGGCTGCTTCTCTCTGCGTGCAGCTTCATAAATGTGTGTGTGTGTGTGTGTGTGTGTGTGTGTGTGTGTGTGTGTGTGTGTGTGTGTGTGTGTGTGTGTGTGTGTGTGTGTGTGTGTGTGTGTGTGTGTGTGTGTGTGTGTGTGTGTGTGATTGGAGTGATTTGAGTGTTAAGATGTGTTATGTTGAAAGTCTGTGTAGTGAGAGTGTGTGGGAGTATATGTAAAAATCTGTTCATAAACAAGTTGCCATAATTATATGCATACATGATTAACTGGTGTGTGTGTTTGGCAGCTATCTCCCAGAGGAGAGCCCTCCATCCATCCAGTCCCATTGGACTCTATTATGTATGTCATCATGAGTCCTTTATCCCCATGAGTCTACTGGGTTATTAATGATCTACTCATTTATCATCCCATTTATGATCGGTGTGTTTGTTCCCGACTGTATTGGCAGATCCAAGGTCAGTGTTTATAGTGTGTTTAGTGTAAGCTCTGTTCCCACACGTTCCCTGTTAGTGTGCCTTTGATCAACTGCTACAGTCTGTTCATCAATAAAGTCATAAATAAAAGCAATCATTCAGAGCTGTTGTCTGTCACCACTGGTGTTGGTTGTCTGTCACCACTGGTGTTGGTTGTCTGTCACCACTGGTGTTGGTTGTCTGTCACCACTGGTGTTGGTTGTCTGTCACCACTGGTGTTGGTTGTCTGTCACCACTGGTGTTGGTTGTCTGTCACCACTGGTGTTGGTTCTTAGTCGCTACATTGGATATCTTCTCGTTCGGTGGGTCTATTGTTGAAGCTGTTAACCACTGGTTGGCCAGAATCAGTGGGGAGATCCCAAAGATACTAAATGGTGTGTGGCCTATGGTCAGTATCAGTCAGTTTATGACCTGCCATTACAAATGACTGACGGTAAGGGAGGGATGGAAGAACTGTCTTCTCTTTAGACATCATCATGGAAACTGTCCATCGTGGCCCTGTGTCTGCTGGGAGTTTTGGGTTCAACCACAGCCAAAGGTAAGAAACCTGTCCAACACACCTTTACAGTGGATGGTCACCTGGCCTGACTTCTCATCAACTTACTTCTAGACATTCACTATTACTTTCTTCTGAGTTTTGTTTTTCATGATATGCACTCCTTTCATTGGTTTCTACTTTCCCTCTCCTCTCAAACCTTTGCACTCTCTCCTTTCAAGAACATATCTCCTCACTCCACCCCCAGTCTTTCTCACCTGGTCTCGCTCTTCTCCTACTCTTCCCTCTGATCTCCTCTTACTTGTCTTAAACTCTTCTTTCACTCCTCTGTTCATCCTCCTCTCTCACCTTGCTACACAAGTTCTTCTGAATCTGCCAAATCAACGAAGTAGGAAACAACTATCTGCGGTCCTAATGGAACAGGACGGACTTTGACGCTGTGGACCCTGACACCACTGACTACCTAATGGGTGACTATTACTCTCCCTGCTCTGCTCTCTTCCTGCAGTAAAGAATTGTAGTATTCTGGAAAGCTGGGTATTTGGAGGTCACAACAAACAGTACTGCTGATGCTTACTGTATATCAATAGACACTGCAGTGTCCTTGGTTCTTTCACTTTCTTACACTTTGGAATAGAGTACCTCATCCTGCCTTACCTATTCTTACATCACTTAGCCTACATATTTATTGTTAACATTGACTAAGATGATACTGACCCCTTTTATCACACATCATTTTCACGGGCTGAAGCGCACTGAGTACGATCTCACTCTTTTTTTCTTACCTGATGAACCCTGTTCCCTGTAGCCCTGTGACCTGCACTTTTACGTGGAGAGAGACCCCACCATGGACCCGTCCATTGCTGAGACCACAGGAAACGCCATCCGCATCCTCAACAAAAAACCCAAGCGATTCTTCCTCCTGGTGCAAGGTGAACAAAGGGTTAACCAAGCTGTCAGTCAATGAAACGATCCATCAACCCAATCCCAACAGGTTCCTCTTTGAAATGGGTGTACGGTTGTTTGTTAAAATGGAATCAATCTATTGAGTGAATAATCACACCACTTGCTTATATAATGGAACACCAAGATGCATTGATTTCAAAATGTGTGTAACCTTGTTTTTGTAACTTGCCTCAATATAGAGGGTAGTTAGTTGCGGTGCTGATGCTGTGTGCCTCTCAGCAAGACAGTTAGGGACTGCAGTACACTACATGTATCTGCAGACTGTAGTAGGATCTGCATGTGTTTGCCGCAGTGTGAGGAGGGGGAACATTATGTTGGGATGCGACATATTACTGTTCTACAGCGGTGGCTCTTGGGCCCAGGCCCTCATCCATCCTACCTTCAATCTGAGACACCATCCTGGGACCTGATTGTGCTGTTGAGCGTCTTGCATCTTCAACAATGAGTTTTAAATAACACATCGCAGCAGGCTTTAAATAGAGCTGGGCATATGGTGCACCGTACCCTCTTCTCCTGCTCCCTGGGGATCCAACATATTAGCCCAACTCCTTTCCACTTTCTGACTGCACTGATGAGGAGAACAGGAGCTAGGTTGGTTTTACTTGGCTAAGTTACACTTGTAGTAGAGTAATTTCAACTTTACTCCTTGTCCCTTACACACAGACCTATGGTCAGCTTACCTTTCCCCAATCTTAACCTTAAATCATTAGAGATGACACCACAATCCTGAGCTGAGATCAGTGTTTATGGGTAACTTCATCCTTCTCTTTCTCTCTGTGTGTCACGTGGGCGTATCGACCAGGGCCACCATGCCAGCAGAGGCTTGCACGAGACGGTTGCCTTTGACAACGACGTCGCCAAGGGCCTGGAGCTGACCAATGAGGAGGAAACTCTCACCCTGTTGACAGCTGGCCACTCCCACGCCTTCACCTTCAATGGATACCCCTTCAGAGGCCAAAGCATTCTGGGTAAGCAATGACCTCACAAAAACAACTTTCTTCATGGATTATGGTTTGTTTTCCCCATAGAGTTAGTGTTGGTTATTTTAGTCATCATTCTGAATATAGGGCTTTTCCACTGCAGTGTTTTTTATAATTAAAGGGATGTTTGGTCAGCTGTTTTCAGTGGTTCCATGATTAGATGTTTGGGTCAGGTCATGCTAAGTTTATGAAATGATCAATAGTCATGTTGCATTAGTTTAGTAATGTGCTTATGTAGTGAAGCAGTAAGAATCTCTCCCCCCTTTACATACACACACCCTTCCTCTGTGGACAGGAACATCCTCATTCTGACAGATCTCCCCCACCTTCCTGCTCTGTACCCAGGGTTGCCATGACTGCAGTTTTCCGGCCAAATTGGGATACTTTGAAAACGACTACTTGGGCTACTTCTAAATTGCAACATATTACCCTGCTAGAACTGATAGAACGGTGAGAAAGCATTGGAAAATGATTTAAGGCCACTACAGCTCTTTAAACTACCTCTGAGCAAATTGTTCTAAAGTCAACTGTTCTAATGTTGACTTTTCTTATGGACAACCATATCAAGCGAAGGGTTTTACTCATGCTCAGTTCTAGGGTCTGGAGTGCTGTGCGAGTGGGAATTTGAAATGGAAGGTCTGGAACTCCCTGGCGTGCTTCTGTTATGGAAGAAAAGTCCATAATGAAATGAGATTAAATGTATAGAATGATGGGGTGCATTAGAGCTACCAGCCTCAGATTGCAGGCTAAATAAATGCTTCACAGAGTTCGACTGTTCAGAGGAGACTGCGTGAGTCAGGCCTTCATGGTCAAATTGCTGCAAAGAAACCACTACTAAAGGACAAGAAGAAGAGACTTGCTTTGGCCAAGGAACACCAGCAATGGACATTTGACCGGTGGAAATCTGTCCATTGGTCTGATGAGTCCAAATTTGAGATTTTTGGAGGAGGAGGTGTGATGGTGTGGGGGTCCTTTGCTGGTGACACTGTCAGTGATTTGTTTAGAATTCAAGGCACACTTAACCAGCATGGCTACCACAGCATTCTGCAGCGATACGCCATCCCGTATGGTTTGCACTTGTCAACAGGACAATGACCCAAAACACACCTCCAGGCTGTGTAAGGGCTATTTGACCGAGAAGGAGAGTGATGGAGTGCTGCATCAGATGACCTGGCCTCCACAATCACTTATCCTCAACCCAATTAAGATGGTTTGGGATGATGGAGTAGCAGTCAGACGTCTTGGTCCTTCGTCTTGTCGTGTCCCATGTATATATCTTTGTATATATACATTTTTTACATCTCTGTATATATCTTTTTCTTCGCATATCTTTTTTACATGTTTCTAAACCTCAACTTCAAGATACTCTCTTGCAACCCGCCTCACCCAATGTGGTGTGGATCTGTTTTTTTCTAAAGTATTTTTATTTACCTCAGAACTGGAATCCCCCAACAGAAGCTAGCCAGCTCAGTAGCTACTAGCTAGTAGTCAGCTAACCACTGCTAGCGGTCATCAGCTAACCTTTAGCTCTGAAAGCTCTTGCGAGTTTGTACAATGCGACTCAAACCAGAGCATACTGTACCTATTTTCTCTCCATATCCCCAGATTCCTTCCACAAGCCCTGAACCTTTTCACCCGGATCATCGCAGCTACCTAGATGCAATCCGAGTGACTACTCCTGGCAAATATCTGTCCCGAAGCAAGCACCAATTAGCCTGGAGCTAGCCAATGCTAAATCCATTCTCCCGGCGAGCTGAAGAGGCCTATCAGCCACTCCTGGGCTACAATACCCGCACTCCTTCTATTGCCGGTACGGGGCACGGAACTCCGCCGACCCTTCACAACTGGACTACCGACGTAATCTGCCCGGGGGGGGGGATTAACTGGCCCCTACACCGCAACGTCCTCTGAATGCCCATCTGCTAGCCTGCTAGCCACTTTCTAAGGTCTTCGAAAGCCAAGTTAACAGACAGATTAACAACCATTTCAAATCCCACCGTACCTTCTCCGCTATGCAATATGGTTTCAGAGCTGGTCATGGGTGCACCTCAGCCACGCTCAAGGTCCTAAACGATATCATAACCGCCATCGAAAAGAGACATTACTGTGCAGCCGTATTCATCGACCTGGCCATGGTCTTCGACTCTGTCAATCACCACATTCTTATCGGCAGAATCAACAGCCTTGGTTTCTGAAATGATTGCCACGCCTGGTTCACCAAGTACTTCTATGATAGATTTCTGTGTGCCGGACCTCTGGCAGTCTCTATGAGGTGCCACAGGGTTCAAATCGAGGGCAGACTCTTCTCTGTGTTGTCACCAAAGCCCTATATATCACCCACCACTGCGACCTGTATGCTCTCGATGGCTGGCCCTCGCTTCACTCACCGCCAAATCCACTGGCTTCAGGTCATCAACAAGTCTCTGCTAAGTAAAGCCCCGCCTTACCTCCGCTCACTGGTCACCATGGACTGCAAAAATCACTGAAGCTGGAGATTCATCTCTCCCTCACAAGCTTTAAGCACCAGCTGTCAGAGCAGCTCACAGATCACTGCACCTGTACATAGCCCATCTGTAAGTAGCCCATCCAACTACCTCATCCCCATACTGTATTTATTTATTTATCTTGCTCCTTTGCATCCCAGTATCTCTACTTGCACATTCATCTTCTGCACATTTACCATTCCAGTGTTTAATTGCTATATTGTAATTACTTCACCACCATGGCCTATTTATTGCCTTACCTCCCTTATCCTACCTCATTTGCACACACTGTATATGAGCTTTTTCTACTGTATTATTGGATTTTATGTTTGTTTATTCCATGTGTAACTCTGTGTTGTTGTATGTGTTGAACTGCTTTGCTTTATCTTGGCCAGGTCGCAGTTGAAAATGAGAACTTGTTCTCAACTAGCCTACCTGGTTAAATAAAGGTGTTCTCAACTAGCCTACCTGGTTAAATGAAGGTGAAATAAAAAATAAAAAATTAGTTGGACCGCAGAGTGAAGGAAAAGCAGCCAACAAGTGCTCAGCATATGTAAGAACTCTGTCAAGACTGTTGGAAAAGCATTCCTCATGAAGCTGGTTGAGAGAATGCCAAGAATGTGCAAAGCTGTCATCAAGGCAAAGGTTGGCTACTTTGAAGAATCTCATTTACATTACATTTACATTTAAGTCATTTAGCAGACGCTCTTATCCAGAGCGACTTACAAATTGGTGCATTAACCTTATGACATCCAGTGGAACAGTCACTTTACAATAGTGCATCTAAATCTTAAAGGGGGGGGGTGAGAAGGATTACTTATCCTATCCTAGGTATTCCTTAAAGAGGTGGGGTTTCAGGTGTCTCCGGAAGGTGGTGATTGACTCCGCTGTCCTGGCGTCGTGAGGGAGTTTGTTCCACCATTGGGGGGCCAGAGCAGCGAACAGTTTTGACTGGGCTGAGCGGGAACTGTACTTCCTCAGTGGTAGGGAGGCGAGCAGGCCAGAGGTGGATGAACGCAGTGCCCTTGTTTGGGTGTAGGGCCTGATCAGAGCCTGGAGGTACTGAGGTGCCGTTCCCCTCACAGCTCCGTAGGCAAGCACCATGGTCTTGTAGCGGATGCGAGCTTCAACTGGAAGCCAGTGGAGAGAGCGGAGGAGCGGGGTGACGTGAGAGAACTTGGGAAGGTTGAACACCAGACGGGCTGCGGCGTTCTGGATGAGTTGTAGGGGTTTAATGGCACAGGCAGGGAGCCCAGCCAACAGCGAGTTGCAGTAATCCAGACGGGAGATGACAAGTGCCTGGATTAGGACCTGCGCCGCTTCCTGTGTGAGGCAGGGTCGTACTCTGCGGATGTTGTAGAGCATGAACCTACAGGAACGGGCCACCGCCTTGATGTTAGTTGAGAACGACAGGGTGTTGTCCAGGATCACGCCAAGGTTCTTAGCGCTCTGGGTGTCATGTTTTGTCTTAGATTGTCTTGTCATTTTGCTTTTCCCTCTGTTCGTTTTCCCCCTGCTGGTCTTTTTAGGTTCGTTCCCCTTTTTCTCTCTCTCTTCCTCTCTCTCTTCTCTCTATCGTTCCGCTCCTGCTCCCAGCTGTTCCTATTCCCCTAATCAATCATTTAGTCTTCCCACACCTGTTCCCTATCTTTTTCCCTGATTAGAGTCCCTATTTCTCCCCTTGTTTTCCGTTTCTGCCCTGTCGGATCCTTGTCTATTGTTCACCGTGCTGTGTCTGTGTATCGCCCTGTCGTGTCGTGTTTCCCTCAGATGCTGCGTGGTGAGCAGGTGTCTGAGTCTGCTACGTTCAAGTGCCTTCCCGAGGCAACCTGCAGTTCTTGATCGAGTCTCCAGTCTGTTCTCGTCATTACGAGTGGAATTATGCCTTATGATTGTAGATTTACTTTACTGGATTAAAGACTCTGTTTTCGCCAAGTCGCTTTTGGGTCCTCATTCACCTGCATAACACTGGGAGGAGGACACAATGGAGTTGTCAACCGTGATGGCGAGATCATGGAACGGGCAGTCCTTCCCCGGGAGGAAGAGCAGCTCCATCTTGCCGAGGTTCAGCTTGAGGTGGTGATCCGTTATCCACACTGATATGTCTGCCAGACATAAATATTAAATCTCAAATATTAAATCTCAAATATTAAATATATTTTGATTTGTTTAACACTTTCTTGGTTACTACATGATTCCATATGTGTTATTTCATAGTTTTTGTCTTCACTATTATGGAAAATAGTAAAATAATGAAAAACCCTTGAATGAGTAGGAGTCCAAACTTTTGACTGGTACTGTATGTTGAAAATACAATATAACTGGACTCATTGCAAATCAATTTGCCACTTGAGTAGCCTACCTGGAGCTGCAAACATATTTAATAAATAGCCTAGAACCCTGTCTGCCCCCCCCACCTTTCCCAAGGTGTCACCCCTCACAGCTATGTTTACCTCCGAGGTGGTGGTGTGCTCCAGTAGACTGCCTCAGCCTCTGCCCGGGAGATGCCACTGGCACTTTGACATTTCCTCTCCCCTGCAATTACAGAGGAAAACAAACAGCTTAGATCTTTCTCTCTTTCCCTGCCTCCCCTCTGCCTCTCCCTCCATATTCTCTCTCCCTCCCCTTTCCACCTCTCCCTCTCTCCATCACTCCCTCTGAGGCTCGCCAGCATTCAGGCCTCCCTCCCTCCGTTTCTCCTTCCACCTCTCCCTCTCTCTCTCTGAGGCTCCCCTTTGTTCAGCCCTCTCTCTCTGTCTCTCTGTCTCTGACTCCCCATTGTTCAGCCCTCTCTCTATGTCTCTCTGTCTCTGACTCCCCATTGTTCAGCCCTGTCTCTCTATCTCTCTGTCTCTGACTCCCCATTGTTCAGCCCTGTCTCTGTCTCTGACTCCCCATTGTTCAGCCCTCTCTCTCTGTCTCTCTGTCTCTCTGTCTCTGACTCCCCATTGTTCAGCCCTCTCTCTCTGTCTCTCTGTCTCTGACTCCCCATTGTTCAGCCCTCTCTCTCTGTCTCTCTGTCTCTGACTCCCCATTGTTCAGCCCTGTCTCTCTGTCTCTCTGTCTCTGACTCCCCATTGTTCAGCCCTGTCTCTGTCTCTCTGTCTCTGACTCCCCATTGTTCAGCCCTCTCTCTCTGTCTCTCTGTCTCTGACTCCCCATTGTTCAGCCCTGTCTCTCTGTCTCTCTGTCTCTGACTCCCCATTGTTCAGCCCTCTCTCTCTGTCTTTCTGTCTCTGACTCCCCATTGTTCAGCCCTCTCTCTCTGTCTCTCTGTCTCTGACTCCCCATTGTTCAGCCCTCTCTCTCTGTCTCTCTGTCTCTGACTCCCCATTGTTCAGCCCTCTCTCTCTGTCTCTCTGTCTCTCTGTCTCTGACTCCCCATTGTTCAGCCCTCTCTCTCTGTCTCTCTGTCTCTCTGTCTCTGACTCCCCATTGTTCAGCCCTCTCTCTCTGTCTCTCTGTCTCTCTGTCTCTGACTCCCCATTGTTCAGCCCTGTCTCTCTCTCACTCTCTGTATGTATATGGCTCCCCAGTGGTCCAGCCTCCCAGGTCTTGGTGATTAATGCAGTAGTGAAACACTGCGCAGTTCATCAGTGGGGGCTGGAGAGTCTAGTACTTCATCTGAAGACTCAACAACCTGCTCGGCCCCTAGCTCCCCCAGGACACGCTCCTCTCTCACTGTGTGTTTGTAAGACCTTTAAATTGTGATTAACCCCGCTGTGTGTGTGTTTCACAGGGAAATCTCCTCTGTATGGGAAGGATATGCTGCCTCACACAACCGTGATGCACTGAAACGGCCCTGGACACAAAGTCGTAGACAACAAGCGCCCTGACAGCCATAAAGTGGACACAAGTAAGAAACCAAAACTAGTATCTGTTCTTATATAGTTTTCCTCTCTGTAAAATCATCCCTTCTCCTTTGGCCTTCTTTATAAATATTCCTCCTGCTGCATGTTTATCTCTCCAGTCCATATTCACATATTTATTCATCTCTCTCCTCTCCTCCCCCTCTCTTTCTCTTGGTCAGAGTGGAAGGACTACATGCAGCTGTCTGCAGTTCCCCGGGACACTGAGACCCATGGTGGGGAGGATGTGGTGGTACTGGCCCGCGTCCCCATGGCCCACCTCTTCCACTGGGTCCAGGAGCAAAGTTACCTGGCCCATGCCATGGCTTACACTGGCTGTGTGGGATGGGACCTCAGGCACTGTGAAGGTAGACCTCAACACACCAACAGGATCCTCATCACTACTACTGCTGATGATAGGAACAGTGCACCATCCCAGGTACCCTCCTTCTCTCTCGGTACTGCCCTACTGGCTGAACTGCTGCAATGAGAGACTGGTGGAGGTGGAGAAGTGGGAGGGAGAGTAAGAGAATGAAAGTAGAATAAAAGAGATCCATCTGTTTTGCTACTCCTCTTAAACAAATACATGTGCTCTTTAACAATATGATTTTATCAAATGATTGTAAATTATGAGAATACTCACATTTGTATATGTTTATTTAAATAAATAATATATTTGCTGCTAATAAAAAGTATATGGACTAGAAGATGACCATTCTGCCAACTTTGTCTTCATTTCAGCCCTGAGTCAATAATAACACGTTGGTTAGTCAGAGCAGAGGAAAAGTGCTGTAGGCCTATTTAGCAGTGTGAGGAAACCATAGAAGGATTAGGATTGGGGAATGACTAGTTCCCTCCTGGCGGCCAAAGCCGTTTGATCTCCTATTCTAATATCTGCGTCGCTAATTGAGGATCGAGGGCGCCAAGTGTTTGATGACATTACTACAGCAGGCCATTAATAATGCACAATATTTAAAGATCACCTATTTCCGTCGCATTGTGACAGATTATGGTAATTATTTTGTACAGCTGTTGCAGAATTAGGCTATTACGAGTGTACGGACCCTCCTTTCACCCAATTTTCTATTATTTTTAAAGCATCAGGTCATTTCCTTGTAGTTGTAGACACCCTTCAAACTATTGACATTGTATTTGTGTAATTGTATAATCCACCATCCGCGTAGACTACTTGTCGAACAAATAAGAGGACCACAATGGAAATGAGTCTGTAGACTACTTGTCGAACAAATAAGAGGACCACAATTGAAATGAGTCTGTAGACTACTTGTCGAACAAATAAGAGGACCACAATGGAAATGAGTCTGTAGACTACTTGTCGAACAAATAAGAGGATCACAATGGAAATGAGTCATGTAGACTACTTGTCGAACAAATAAGAGGACCACAATGGAAATGAGTCTGTAGACTACTTGTCGAACAAATAAGAGGACCACAATGGAAATGAGTCTGTAGACTACTTGTCGAACAAATAAGAGGACCACAATGGAAATGAGTCTGTAGACTACTTGTCGAACAAATAAGAGGACCACAATGGAAATGAGTCTGTAGACTACTTGTCGAACAAATAAGAGAATCACAATGGAAATGAGTCTGTAGACTACTTGTCGAACAAATAAGAGGACCACAATGGAAATGAGTCTGTAGACTACTTGTCGAACAAATAAGAGGACCACAATGGAAATGAGTCTGTAGACTACTTGTCGAACAAATAAGAGGACCACAATGGAAATGAGTCTGTAGACTACTTGTCGAACAAATAAGAGGACCACAATGGAAATGAATCTGTAGACTACTTGTCGAACAAATAAGAGGACCACAATGGAAATGAGTCTGTAGACTACTTGTCGAACAAATAAGAGGACCACAATGGAAATGAATCTGTAGACTACTTGTGTTTTGTGTTACGTTAGCCTACTGTGTACTGCTATCTCAGCCAAGCCTAGACAATTGATTGAGTTTATTAAAATAGTTAGTTGGATCTCAGAGCTATTAATTGCAATATAGCCTTAATCTATCTTGTGCGTCTGGCTTCGTGCTGCATCACTCCGCAGCACCGCGCAACAGGCATTCTCATTCTCAGGTGTTGTTACACAATACGGCCTTTTGGTGCCGCTAGAACACAAATAAATCAGCTCGTGTGTGTGTGTGTGTGTGTGTGTGTGTGTGTGTGTGTGTGTGTGTGTGTGTGTGTGTGTGTGTGTGTGTGTGTGTGTGTGTGTGTGTGTGTGTGTGTGTGTGTGTGTGTGTGTGTGTGTGTGTGTGTGTGTGTGTGTGTGTGTGTGTGTGTGTGTGTGTGTGTGTGTGTGTGTGTGTGTGAGAGAGAGAGAGAGAGAACTTCAGGTTTCTGCAAATTTGATGTTACGAAATCGAGACAGATCGCGCAACGGTGGGTGTAAGGTATTGGACAGGTAGGGTATCAGAGAAGGGTGAAGGGGTTATAGCGGAAAAATATACAACAAGCCGTCTACACTCAAAACAAATAGGGGTTCAACAAGGTTCTTGCAGGAACCTAACTGCCCAACTGAAGTATTTTTATTTGGATTTGAGAAGACAGCAGGTGCAGGCACTTAAATTGAGATATTTACATTTTTCAGTTCTCCTTTTATGATCTAAAATGATATTGTTTTTGATGATACCATCTATCTTTTCATAATACTGCAAATTGCGGTCTTATTTCACACTTTCTCCCTATTAAAACATTGTGAAAATGGACACAAGTCAATGGATATTGTTTAACAGAGGTAAGAATATGTTAAAGAAATAGCTGCATTGGGCACAGATGACTGAACTGCTGACGTATTTGTGTGTGTCTGCAGGTATTCTGACGAGGAGGCACACAATGGACACTGTCAAGTTGATAAGGCTAGTGGAACCTGCCTACCCATGTATCACCAGACTGGAAAAATGTGTCTCTGAATATGATTAAATATGTAATTGTAATACAATTGGTAATGGTTGTCTCAAATCTATGCAGATCACATATATCATCTACAATTCATTTGAATGAATGGCTTCTCTAAAACCTTATAGGAATCAGTCACAGCAGCCATCTTCCTCCTCCCTGACCTCTTCAATGAAGATTCCAGAGGTCTCTACATTATGGACGAGGTATGTCTATGAAAACCTGTCAAAAGTGAAGTTTTTTCAGTCACATACTTTTTACCACAAAAAAGCAAGATATAATAATAATAATAATATATGCCATTTAGCAGACGCTTTTATCCAAAGCGACTTACAGTCATGTGTGCATACATTCTACGTATGGGTGGTCCCGGGGATCGAACCCACTACCCTGGCATTACAAGCGCCATGCTCTACCAACTGAGCTGTCGTACACGTTTTGTTAATCATCTGTATAATGATATATTTGTTATATTCAGACTTCACCCACCTCTGATCACCATGCACTGCAAAACCATTCTGGCTATGGATATCCTACAGAGGGCATCAACACGCCAGAGGATATACCTATTGGAATTGCGGCTGGGAGAGTGCCTCAATTTTATTTTTGTATTCTGCTTTGCCACTAAAATCATATTGGGTGGTTCGAGGCCTTAATGCTGTATACCACGGGTATGGCAAAACATTTATTTGTACTGCTCTAATAACAGCGGTGCTGTAAACACTTTAGTATTGGTATAACTTGCCACAGGTGGAATCTGAGTATGTACGCCTATTTTGACCGCTTTTAGCTCAATTCCACCGCACCACGTTGGCTGTCCATAATAACTGTGAGAGGTTTCACCTGGCTAAAGCTAGTGATTTTAAAAATAAACGATCGCAAACGTTTCCTCGCTTCCAGAGCGAGAAGGGCAGAGAGGTAGACCACTACAGCGCGATGTACGCTAGCCATGCACATGCTGCTGTTGTTTTAGTCATCCTGATACGTCTATTAGAACCCCTCCAACAAAGCTTTCCAAATGCCTCTGCAAATTGTGCGAGTATGTGAGTGAGAGAAAATTAGTAGGCCATATATTAGAGATACAGAGCGAAATACCATTACTGTGTCCTCCCTTCCTGCCATGCATGACTTCTCACATCAATACTTCTGTCCAACACACTATAGTATCACACATGGAGTTTCCTCATTACTCAGGCCTGATTAAGTCACAGACCCGAAGGGTGTGGAGCTTCACTGCGTTATTTTCTCATTTCCATCGAAACACCGCGCATTTTTCTAGGTTATTTTTGACTTTTCACCCCTTTAGATCCCTGGTAGGAGCTGCACCTCATATGAACGCTTTCTGTGAAACGATAATGTCAGGCAGGTGCATTAGAAGAAGTGGGTACGTGGGTCAGCAGCAGCTCGAACGAGCTATATTTAGCGTCATGGTGGGCGTTTAAGAGAGAAGAGGACTGGAGATGTTACAATGCATGCAGGCCTACTTTTTTTAATGCTTTGTGCGTCGTGTCACCTATATCCCATTGCCTAGTATAAGGCAAGGCTAAATGTGGTCTATAGGCTAAGCAATATGCAAAGCACATAACTTTGGTTACTGCCTTTCTAGGGAGTATTTCCTAGCCACAGGGCTTCTACATCTGCATTGCTCTCTGGGGTTTTAGGCACAGTTTCTGTATAAGCACTTTGTGACAACTGCGTTGTAAAAATAGCTTTATAAGTAAATGTGATTGACTGATAGCCTGTCGATGTATGGTCTTGACTACCTGCCGACTGGCCGTAGCTATGTATTTAACTTTTCACACACTGAATAACTAAATAGGGGGGAGAGTGGTTCATGTCCCGAAGATGTCGGCACAAATACGAGAATAACCAAAACGTACTCCTGATTTCGGATTTCGTGTTGCATTTTGCCAGACCGGCAATTATAAGCTTTCATCTTTAAAAGCTATGCTTGTAAAGTTTTAATCAGGCCTTGCATATTTAACTAGACCCTACCCACAGGAGGTGAGTTAGATCAGTTGAACAAATTGTAATAAGTTATCTCAGTGGGCTTTCATCGGCCCTCACTAAAATCGCATCTGCTGAGAAATGCAACTTTGAATTGAGAACATAAATCCCGAACTATTTATTTCTCCACTTCTACACCCTCCCCTTTCTGAAATGCGCTGGTCCTTCCACGGTGACATCCTCCAATCAGCTCTCTTTCAGCGTCCAGTAGAGCGAAAAGGGAGGTGGAAACTCGGCCTTGTGTATAAAGTCAGTTTTCGGATTTTTATACTAATGCAACCTGCAACGATTCTGCTAGCCAAGGCCAAGTGACGCTAGTAGGCTAGAGCTACACGAAGAACGCGGGGCGACCCCTTGCTGGTGTATGGATTTCACTGGCGTGTGACAACGAGGGGGGAACCTCCACCAGCGGAGCGTAAAGGCAATGCTGCTGCCGCCGCCTCGTAGCCCAAGCAGACGTGCGCTGTCCAGCCGCGGTGGTGCTGAAACGCCAGCATCGATCCTTCCCTCAGTGACGTAGGGAGAGAGGGGTTCGGTTAGGCTACAAACAGGTAGATTAATTTTGTAATAGTAAAACTGCACAAAGACTACACAGAAGCCATGATGAAAATGCATAACTTGCAAGCAAGCAAAGCAGTAACAAAAAGCAAGTGAAAACTGGGACGAACGTGCTGGACTTTTCCCCGCCCTCGGCGTCACTCGAGGGGTCTGAGCAACACGCGGTATCCTTGCGGAACCCAGAGAAGACTCCCGGGAGAGAGAGACTTCAGATCTATAAGGTACGCTCAGGTCGTTTTTGCAGAAAGAAAACGGGTGTGGGTTAGGCTACTCGTCTAAGAATCGAAAATGGGCTGTGTTGGTTCCAAAACGCCAGTTGGTAAGAGTTCTTCAATTTTGTTGTGATCCTAAAAGCACGTCCCAGACAGCCTGATTTGTGCATACATCGAATTGTGTAAATTGGGCTGCTTGTGAAGTCTTGTGCACGGAAAATATAAGAGGTGCAATGAGTCGTTTGTGTATTCAACTAGACTGTAACCCTTGCTTTCATATTTGAGATTAGAGATTTCTAGATTGACCAAAAATATGTTGACAATATTCAATCGGTTGAAAATAGGGAGGGACGGGAGCTTTCTTCTGGAGAAGCTGCAGCAGATGAGGATGGAGTGCTAGCATCAAGATGCCGCGAGAGCTGATCTCATATATTTTTGTTGGGCGCGCGAGGCAGGAGAGAGTGAAATGCTTTTTCTGCTGTTAAAGGATGCGGAGCTGAAGGTTTTATGTTTGAATGACAAGACTCTTCCGGCCGGCACCCTGGTTTTGACCGCATTGACCCAGTTTAGCTGGAAGGTAAGACAGCATATTGCTCTTATCTACGCTTTCTGTCGTGATGTTATCTGGGCTATTACAAGAGCTATTCTTACAGACATGGATTTATAGCCGTCATTCAGCATAACCCTCGTTCGGAAACGCAGAATTTGAATAAAATATATAACTGTGTTGGGACATAGGCTACATAGCCCACAGACTGATTTGCTATTTCCGATTGACGAGCTTCCTCGGTTGACACCGCAGTTGTCATGTTCTCCCGCTGGTTGTTTACAATATTCTGCCAGTCTGTCGGTCTCAGTCCGCCTAGTCGATGAAGCTCCCGTCTCCTCTTCAATGGTGTTTCCCACCGAACGATCCCTCGCTCCGTCCTGGGAATTAATTTGATGGGGCCTTGTAGAAGCGATAAATCACACGCTCTCCCCACATCCATCCATCAGTGCAAACAACCATGTAATCGCGCACACACACAGCAAGCTAAATACAATATTTTTTAGCAATATAAACAAACCAGTGATGATCTATTTGATATGCATATAAATCTGGAAGCCAGGCCCCCTAATTGCTTATCAATTATTTGCTCCTTCAGACCCTTGATAATGACTTGTAGGCTAATGTGCTACCATCGCCAGAGCGCCTATCAGCACTTGTCAGGACTGTGACATGTCAATGTAATCATATTGCTGTCCATACTACTGACTTAGATGGGCTGCTTCAAGCGTTCTGTCTTTGTAGCGTTCTGTGTCGTGCATGGCTGTCAGTGTCACCCCAGTAATAGCCTACAGAGTCCTGTAGTTGTTGTAGGCTACAAGACAAGACCCAGTTGTTTGCCCATTATAACTCTATGTAGATGACATCACCACGCAGCTCTCCTTGACATAATTATGTTGATTTCCTCTTAAGTCTTTCAGTGAGCCCGGAAGACAGGACGCGCACGGCCATGGTCTATGTATTGTTTCCACGACAACGACAGAAAGCAAGACACCTAAAAGCGTAATAGACACTTGCTCTTCAAACAGATACATGTACATTTAAAATACACTGATATCTAAGGCTAGGTGGATAAAAAAGCATACATGAACTATAAAGGATATAGCATAGAGCAAATTAAAAAATGATGCAAATATGACGGATGTCCGCGAGCCTTTCATTTCCTGGTGATCCGCTCAGTTTTGATACACGCGGCCGCATAGACACGGTTGCACAACCCGACGTCGTTAGCCCTTCAATTTGCCGATTGTAGGAAGACAATCGACAAAAATCCTAGGCTATGCCTATAGGATTACAACGCCCCCCCTCACCCCCGTAGTTTTCTCTAGGCTACATAGGCTTTTGAATCTGTTTTTATTTTATTTCGTCCTATTTTTTTTACAGATTGGTCCTCATTGCATTTCTCTGTGGACCAGGGACTTTATGGAATCATCGAGGTTACCATGAGACACGATCACATATGGGATGCGGTATTGCCTTTGATTCATTTGTTTATTTAAGGTCTTATATCATTAGGCTACATTAGGCCTACATGTTGTTTGTGTTGTGGGGCTACTACTGTGATTTAAAAAAGGGTCATAACATGATCCATTTGTCATTCCAGAGGCAAGTGAAAATCATTGTTTACATGGCAGATATTAGACATCTAAATATTGCCATTTAGCTCGGCGGTAGTGCGGGTTGTAGGCTTTTTGTGTTTATGGGTTTGCTAATTCTCACCTACACGATCTCAGCATCAAGTCGATTCAGTCGTCATAGAAACGGTTAATGAGGTGTGCGTCTCTCTGTGTGTGATCCAGGGGGATAACAGAGTGGGCATTACATGTCTCGTCTACCCCAAAGCAATCTGTATGTGTGAGGGTTGGAAATCAACACACATCAAAAGGGAGCCACCGGGTCAAATGACAAACCAACACCTTCCAAGCCCCTTCCATGAATCTAATTTACCAAACAGCGCGTGGATCCATCACCTCCCCGAACAATACTTTAATTAGCGAGCGAGCCATGGATTCCAAGATACAAAACAACCCGAGGCATTTGATCCCGACACATCCAATTAAATGGCAGATATTGAATCCTCCTGGCGCGAGCAACTTGAGCTCATAAGTGATGAGGCCAGATATATTGGGCGTAATATCAGAGATGGGTGCGGCGACTAATCGAGCGAAGAAGAGTTCTTTTCACATGCTGTAACTAGAAACGGTTCTCTTGAGAGGAGAGCAAAGGAGAAGTTATCCTTTGACAGTATAGACCCACTCTGATTACTGAAAGGAAATATCCAGTAGAGACTGAGGTTTTTGTAATCAACTGATACTAAATGGCACTTGTCATTCATTATTGGCACTTGCATGGTTGATTATCTAGTCATGTTGCACTCAGCCCCACAAGCCTATCCATTGAAAACAGCGATCACACTGCACTGGAGCTTACGTTTTGAAATCTTGGTCCATCCTTCAGAGATAAGTTTAACACATAGAATTAAATACAATATTTATCATTTATGTATTGAACGACTGGTGGAAACGATTACCTAAGGAGTACCGCCATTGTGCCAAGTGATGACGTAAGCGTTTAAGAAACAACAAGGCCAATTCGATCTATTTAGTTTTTGAAAGTTTTCCCACGTGCAAAAAAAGAAAAGCACGCGCACTGTATATTTCTAAGGATAATTGAAGTAAATACTATTTTTCGAAATGATTATTTTTAAAGAAATATAGTAGGTCTATTTCTCTGAATTGTTATTCAATTACGTTTTTCGCGGTGCCAATTCCAGCCCGAGGGAGCTGGTTGAAGGGATGGTGGCATTTGAGCTCGCTAGAGCACGACGTGCCCATAGTCTTTTTTTTCTCTCTCTTCCATTTGGGCCTATTGGTTAGTGCCTTGGCACTCACTCATAATGGAGGGCGGTTGAAATGCATGCAGCCAGGTAGAGGGGTGTTTGGGTTGAACATAAAATGTGTATTTTGTCATAAAGAGATGGCAATTATATCTGCTTTATTTGCTTAGCAGGGATGGGCACTGGCCCCCTCTAACCTACACTGACCTCCTTGTAGCTTAGTCTGTGTTGCCTGCATGATGTGGCATGATGTGGCATGACTGCAAAGTGAATGTGCACGAGGACAGTCCCCTCCCATAGCCTCCCGTGGTATCTCACTTCAAGTGGACCCTGTCGTTTTCATTACTATTTTAAATCGGTTTTAACTGGGGTTAATAGTTGGCCTATTCTAAGGAACACTGCATTGAGATACCACATAGGGCCCGCAGAGCATTCTAAACGCTACCGCTGGGTTAGCCCCCGCAGTGGATGCTTAGTCCCTCTCGAGGCAGGGTTGGCATGGTGATTTGCCGTTTACCTACGTTCTCTCCTTTCGACAGTGGCGGTCAACAGTCCTATGTTGCGCGTGGACTGGAGCGAAGCAAACTCTGTGTCTGACCTGGCGCTCTTGGGGAACACGCGGACCTGCTTGGCTCGCAGACACATTCGCCACGCGCCCCTAGAGACACTGGACCACTACGAGGTGCTGATTCTCAGTTTCACCCTTTTTTTGTCTCCGTCCGCAGTTACTTGACACTTCAGCGTCCCCTGGCCCTGCCGCCCAGCTACAGCTATCATACACTGTGTATTCATGCGCGACCCTCTATCACAGGAGATGTTTTCACTGGAGGAATGCTTATTGATTAGGCGTATACTGTTTACTCGATAATGCGCTGCATGAGGTGGAACATCATTTTCATCTATGTTATAATTGGTGCGTTTACATCATATTCCATTAGCCTAAAGCAGCACTTCTGAACGGAACATTTGTATCACCAATATGCTTATATGTTTTAACTACAGTAGCCTATTCGGAATAGAACTACAATTAGATAAACCCCTAGTGTTGCTCGTTTATGTGTATATTTTGTCTAATGCAATGGGATCGCCGATAATAGACGGAAAGGGCACCCAAATAATCACAGCTGATGGTAGCCTAGCTCTGAATTGAGTTATCTTCGAAGTCAGTAGTAATTCGCGATGTGAAGCAGAAAATTATTTTCTCAACCTTTTCTGGTTTAATAATTACCTAATTAACTAAGCCGTCCAAGTCGTTAACGAGTGATTCCGCTTTGGGTTTCTTCATTTTGGTTTTCATTAAATGTTCACCAGTTAGTTTTCTAATTATTATATGAAGTCATTCAAAGTAATTAGCAATTAATTTTTAATTCAGCTTTCAAATGGGAATCTCAGTGGCACTGAAAGTAATGCCTTTTTACCTTGGCCTAAATGCAATTAAACAGCTCTACTAAGGAGATTTGGACGGTTGGGTCGGCAGCGGCTCCGCGGCCAACGCTGCAGTCTCATTTACTGTGTAGGCTCAGCACTTCTGACTGACTGCCTGGCTTTTCTGACTGACTGCCTGGCTTTTCTGACTGACTGCCTGGCTTTTCTGACTGACTGCCTGGCTTTGTACCCGGAGGTTGGTCGCAGTGCCACGTTGACATTGGGTTGACTTGATTGTTCCTTTCGGAGTAGCTGTCTGTCACGATTTATAAATATTATTACTGAATGGCACAATTGTATAATGATTAGGCTATATCTAAACAATTTCAGCTATAGGCCTATCCAGAGGTGGAAACAATTCTGCAATGAACCGGCTCACAGATTGTATATGCCTATTTAATTGTGTCCATATTATCTCTCGCTATTGACAGTCTTCTGCAGGCTATGGAGAAGTAAATAGAAGTTAGAAGGTTGCTGGAATAATTCACTCAAAGCTAATAATGAATCCGTCTAATATCATCGATCAGTGCGCACCATCTAGACGTCGCAATGAGCCAGCGCGTGGCTGCAGGAACGAGAAGATGATTAGCACAGCCAAAACATTCCCCTCTCGTCTCTCCTATTTTCATGGCTCTATTGAATATCTCGGAGCTGGAATAGAACGGCAAGGGCCATTATGCGTGTTTTCCGCTTGGTGACCCTTCAGGCACTGTCGCAGATCGGTGCATGCATGCCGGTTGCCAGACGGATGCTCCGCGAGTGCACGTGTGTCGGCTCGTCCTCTCTCCACGTTCAACAAGCTATATAGACGACGCATCTGTTTGTAGACCAGACAGTATCGCCTCTGAAACCTATAGAAAGCATTTGAGGCTTTGGGCTTCCAGAGGAACCTATGAACGTATAGCTAGATTAAGACAATGAGTAAAATACAAAGGGTTGCAGCAGAAATTAAACGGTATTGTGGCTATCCGTGGTGCATGTGACGTATTCTATAGCAATTGTCCTTTGGTAGAAAGTTGATTAACGGAAAACCGTTTTCGAAGCACATGCATAGGGTCACGAGGAGGCGAGGACACCACATAAGCATTGGTGTGGCATGTTAGATAAGAATGAATCGATGTTCATCCTATGTTCCATGGAGAAGCTGCTCTTCTGCGAGAAAATAAGGGGCGTTGTCACGGATGAAGGAACACTGGTATGACATTTCACTGATGTCAATGATTTTGTAGCTAAGGATGCTTTCTTGCATGCAATATTTGCGTGTGTGTATGTGGGTGTATTTGTGCGTGCAGCCAGTGTGCGCGCGTGCGTTTGTTTTTGTTATATCATGTTACAGCATAGCCTACTTGCGGAAATGCCTCATATTCAGCGTATTCAATTCAAAGGAACTGGAGCAGAGCTGCCCAGTGCTGGAAAGCCTGTGGTAGGGCATTGATGTGTCTCCCTGTCGCTATAGTCACGTCACTCTGGCACCTGGTGTTTTGCAACCTATTCCTCTTCACCCGTCTGTGTTGGGATGAATGCCGCCGAGTAGGGGAGAGTGGGTGAAGAGGTCGAGTGGGTGACGGTGGTGTAAACTGTAGTGGCTCCCGGGGTCTTGTGAAACGCGATGGCATGCCATACATATCTCCCAGATTGTCTTCAGTGATCTGGGAGCTCGTCTTTCTCGTTCTCTCTCCTTTGCGGCGCTAGAGGATTATTACGCCTCAATGGTGGTTGATATAATCGCCAGCGCGTGAACATCTGAGCTCGCGGGGCCGCTGCCTCAGGTCTGTTTCTAAAATTGTCAGTATTTAGAGCGCTCCAAAAACTGTCATTGTGTTCTGCTTCTGTTGCTAATGATTCTACCGTCATGAATTAGCAATGCACAAGCTTGCCATGGGATCAGCTAGCTGTCGACATAAACACGCGGACCAAGATTGGCTATAAAAAGCAATGGCGAACAAAAGCGCGTGTCAACACCAGATGCAAAGTCTGTGGTGTGACTTTACAGGACGAGCAGACCATCAGTAGCGGTGCGTGGGTAAAATCACTTGGGAAGCCAAGCCAGTAAAAAAAGCAATATTGCAATCTATGTGTTGTGATAATAGCATTGCTTTTTCTATAACCTTTAAGTTTATATGCCTTGAGACCGTGATATATAGGTCTAAAGCTGAGACAGGATGACACAGTGGCAGAATAAATTCAACCACACCTTTGTTCCATTACAAAACGGGAGAGTAACCTCTGTCTGGTGAAGCCCACAAAGCATATTGCATGTAATGGTTACATGACCTACAGCGTAGTCAAGCAAGTTAATGTTTCCGACATTTTCGGACTACTAAACAACTATTGATTTAGAACCACTGAGAGTTACCGCAAGTGACAAAGAAAACAGGAGCTGCCTCCACTTCAACTTTTTCAACAGCACGATTTCGTCTTCAACATTTCAATCAAATCACCTATTCTTAGACTAATACAGTGACAACTAAAATATACCAAAAAGTATTTAGTCCAATCAATGTAAGCTAAGTATGACTAACTTCCTTTCATGGGCAACGTTAGCTAGTTAATATTAGTCATCTACATCTAGTTACACACCCATGGCTAATATAGGAAAGGGACAATTATTTATAGCCAGCCAGCCACCGGAGGAGAACACAATAACATGTAACAATTGAAGTTGTTTCTGTTGATGCCATATTTCTCTTGATGTGCTGTGATAGGAGTGACACCAAATCCATACTGGCTTCCCTTTATATATTTTTTTGATGCGCCAGGACCATTCACAGTTGAGTTCACTCAGTTTAGCTCCACGTGGATTGGCTATTATTTTATTATTATTTTCATCAAGGGAGGCCAAATGCTTGCTGGATTGCATCCCATGCATTCAGTGCTACAGGCGGCAACCATGTTAATGGCCAGACAGCATCAGATACTGTAGATGGCCTAGTCATGGAGACAGAGGGGTGCTGTTTCGCTCACCCGGATGATTTCTCTGGTGAAATACATTCAGCGTCTTGCGAATTGAAGGAAAATTATGAAAGCACATGGAGACAAAAGATACATTATTTGATCTTTGTACCTTTTTATCATGGTTCATTTTTTTGGGGCATCCCTGAATATATGCCACTGCAGACCATACCACGGGAGTAGCATAATATCTAGATTTCATAGTTATTATACCCATTCCTAAAGCATTTAATCCCTCTGTGTTGAATGACTACTGCCCTGTCGCCTTGACATCCTTAGTAATGAAATGCAGTGCCTATCAGCCCAGCAGAGGAGTTGATGATGCCATTCTTACTCCCCTCAACATGGTCTACAGACATCTAGAGGGTGCCAAATCCCATGTCAGGGTTTTTGTGGCTGCTGGATTTCCTGAGCCAACGGTCACAGCGTGCCAAAATAGGTCCCCACGTGTCGGACATACGCAACACCAACACAGGCTCTCCTCAGGGATGTGTTTTGTCCCCACTCCTGTACATCTTGTACACTAATAGTTGTACTAGTTCCCATCCTGACAGACACCTCGTTAAGTTCTCTGCTGACACTGCCTTGATCAGCCTGTTGCATGATGAAGAGGAACACCATGGCCCGTTCCTAAATGACTTTGTAGAGTGGTGTGACGAATCACACTTGGTCCTCAATGACAATAAGACCAAAGAGATGCATAGACTTCAGGAAGTGTACAACACCTACCTCTGCAACATCTATCAGAGGTCAGGACATAGAGATTGTAGAGGAATACAAATATCTTGGTGTCCTCTTGGACAATACGTTTCAGTGGAGTAAATGTACAGACCTGATCGACAAAAAGAGTCAAGAGACTGTACTTTCTCAAAATGATGGGATCTTTTCATGTTAATTGTACTATACAGACTCTGTTTTACAAATGTTTCATTGAGATTATTTTAACTTGTTGTATTGTTTGTTAGTTTGGCAATGCCACTGTCAGCCAGAGAAATATGCTGAGAATGATTATCACCACAGCAAGCAAGGTACTTGGAGTCAAACAGACAGGCCTGGATGAGATCTTTAAGGTCAGGGCCCTCCACAAGGCTCACAAAATCATTTTAGCCCCAAGCCACCCCCTGTATCCAGACTTTGAACTACTCCCCTCTGGGCGCAGGTATAGGGCATCCCTCGGCAGGAAAAACACAACTAGACAGTCATTTGTGCCAGGTGTGAAATCCCTCCTAAATAGCTTGGGCTCATGTTCCTATCCACCCAGTAAGATCAGCAGGCTAATGTTCCTATCCACCCAGTAAGATCAGCAGGCTAATGTTCCTATCCACCCAGTAAGATCAGCAGGCTAATGTTCATATCCACCCAGTAAGGCCAGCAGGCTAATGTTCCTATCCACCCAGTAAGGCCAGCAGGCTAATGTTCCTATCCACCCAGTAAGAACAGCAGGCTAATGTTCCTATCCACCCAGTAAGGCCCAGCAGGCTAATGTTCCTATCCACCCAGTAAGGCCAGCAGGCTAATGTTCCTATCCACCCAGTAAGGCCAGCAGGCTAATGTTCCTATCCACCCAGTAAGGCCAGCAGGCTAATGTTCCTATCCACCCAGTAAGGCCAGCAGGCTAATGTTCCTATCCACCCAGTAAGGCCAAAGGATGGACAGACCAGACCAAGGGAGTAGGGTAGAGAGGATGGACAGACCAGATTAAGGGAGTAGAGTAGAGAGGATGGACAGACCAGACCAGACCAGACCAGACCAGACCAAGGGGGTAGAGTAGAGAGGATGGACAGACCAGACCAAGGGGGTAGAGTAGAGTGGATGGACAGACCAGTTCAAGGGGGTATAGTAGAGTGGATGGACAGACCAGTTCAAGGGGGTGGAGTAGAAAGGATGGACAGACCAGACCAAGGGGGTAGAGCAGAGAGGATGGACAGACCAGACCAAGGGGGTAGAGTAGAGAGGATGGACAGACCAGACCAAGGGGGTAGAGTAGAGAGGATGGACAGACCAGTTCAAGGGGGTAGAGTAGAGAGGATGGACAGACCAGTTCAAGGGCGTAGAGTAGAGTGGATGGACAGACCAGTTCAAGGGGGTGGAGTAGAGAGGATGGACAGACCAGACCAAGGGGGTAGAGTAGAGAGGATGGACAGACCAGTTCAAGGGGGTAGAGTAGAGAGGATGGACAGACCAGTTCAAGGGGGTAGAGTAGAGAGGATGGACAGACCAGACCAGACCAAGGGCGTAGAGTAGAGAGGATGGACAGACAAGTTCAAGGGGGTAGAGTAGAGAGAATGGACAGACCAGACCAGACCAGACCAAGGGGGTAGAGTAGAGAGGATGGACAGACCAGACCAAGGGGGTAGAGTAAAGAGGATGGACAGACCAAGGGGGTAGAGTAGAGAGGATGGACAGACCAGACCAAGGGGGTAGAGAGGATGGACAGACCAGATCAAGGTGGTAGAGTAGAGAGGATGGACAGACCAGACCAAGGGGGTAGAGTAGAGAGGATGGACAGACCAGACCAAGGGGGTAGAGTAGAGATGATGGACAGACCAGAACAAGGGGGTAGAGTAGAGAGGATGGACAGACCAGACCAAGGGGGTAGAGTAGAGAGGATGGACAGACCAGACCAAGGGGGTAGAGTAGAGAGGATGGACAGACCAGACCAAGGGGGTAGAGTATAGAGGATGGACAGACCAGACCAAGGGGGTAGAGTAGAGAGGATGGACAGACCAGACCAAGGGGGTAGAGTAGAGAGGATGGACAGACCAGACCAAGGTGGTAGAGTAGAGAGGATGGACAGACCAGACCAAGGGGGTAGAGTAGAGAGGATGGACAGACCAGACCAAGGGGGTAGAGTAGAGAGGATGGACAGACCAGACCAAGGGGGTAGAGTAGAGAGGATGGACAGACCAGACCAAGGGGGTAGAGTAGAGCGTAGGGGGATTGTTCTATATTTTCATCATAATAATCTTGTAATGGCCCTTCATATCTTTCATGCAGTGTGCATGTGAGTGTAAAAGCAATGCAAACAGAGGTATTTTCTCTGCCTTGAAACATGAGTGCTCTTTTAGATCAGTTTGAAATGATTTCTTGGTAGTCATAGCATGTACAGTATATCTGTATAATAGCCTCCACTGCTTGTCATCATTAATGTAGTGTATGAGTCATCCTTTACTGATGGTTGTTATTTCCTTCACAGGTAAATGTTGAAGACACCGTTGAAATGTTACCAAAATCGAGAAGAGCACTTACCATTCAAGAGATTGCAGCGTTAGCCAGATCTTCATTACATGGTAAATACGAGATTGTGTGTGTGTGTGTGCACACACACACACAAAACAAATCCTGCATGCTATACTCTTTATACTTTACATGTATGTGACCTTTGCCCTCTAATCTTTGAAATCTAGGCATCTCCCAGGCGATGAAGGACCATGTGACACGGCCCACAGGCATGGCCCAGGGCAGGGTGGCCCACCTGATAGAGTGGAAGGGCTGGTGTAAGCCCACTGACACCCCCGCAGCTCTGGAGTCTGACTTCAACAACTACTCTGACCTCACCGAGGGAGAACAGGAGGCCCGCTTCGCTGCAGGTCAGTAGGCCTACTCAGTTTATCATTACAATCATTTAGTTTTACTTTAACAGGTAAGTTGACTGAGAATGTTTCTCTTTCCCTCCTTTTTTTGTCACCTTCTTTCTATGCCACTCTTTTGTCCTCTGTCCCTGTCTGCCTCCCTCTTTGTCTCTTTCACTCTCTTCCCCTCTCTTTTGCATTGTCTCCATCTGTCCCTATCCATTGTCCCTCGATCTCTCTCTCTCTCTCTCTCTCTCTCTCTCTCTCTCTGTCTCTCTCTCTCTCTCTCTCTCTCTCTCTCTCTCTCTCTCTCTCTGTCTCTCTCTCTCTCTCTCTCTCTCTCTCTCTCTCTCTCTCTCTCTCTCTCTCTCTCTCTCTCTCTCTCTCTCTCTCTCTCCCTCCCCCCCTGCAGTGCAACCTCTCAAGGTTAATTTGCACAGTAAGGTTCTGCTCCTGGCTAGTGACGGTGTGACTGAGCACTTTTCTCTGTGCCTCTCATCTCCTTTCATTTTTTAAAGCTTTACTCTTTTTTTTTTCCTCTCCTCTGACCATCACCCAATATGCCCCCTTTACACACATACTGTACAGGCATGCAAACACTTCTACCCCCTTCTGATCCCACCATCACATCCAGCTGACCATAGGGTTATTTCACTTGTCCTTCACTTCCTCTTACATCTTCACTCTACCCCTGTCCACTTTATCAGGACTCTGGTCAATGTGCTGACATGCTTCCTCATCTACGTCACTGGCTCTCTTTGAATATTAGCTGGGCATGGGTGACTTTGCAGGTTGTGTGAAAAACAGTGAATGTAATGTAGCTGTGTATGTATATGGGAGAGTGTAATTGTGACTGTTTGGTCAAAGTGATTCAGTTTAAATTATGGGAGAGGGTACAATGGTAAATGTGTTGGAATGTTTTTTGACTATGTCTGCACTGTATATTGTGTGTGTGTGTTTCAGGATAGACTAAGGGGGTTGTGTCCAGGTGGGGTTGTGCTATTGATGGACCAGCTCGTGCCAACACACACATATCTCCATCTACATTTACGCACACACACAATCCTGGATAGTGGTTATCCCCTGCAGGAGTCTGGCTCTCAGCCCTGACCGATACTAAGAGGAGCTTATTTCAGTGTGTATAGAAGAATGTACTGTGTGTGTGTGTGTACAGGGCTACATTTCCATGGGGTAGAGGCCATCAAAGTGTTCTGGGAGTGTGCTTGTCTAAACAGGTCTGGGAGAGGAGCCAATCTCTGCAGCACCATAGCATACACATGCTTGCGCGTGAGCATAAACACACAGAATGGATGTAAACCTTGTGCATAAGATGGCGAAAGAGAATGAGAAACAAATCAAATCAAATGTTATTTGTCACGTGCTGACTGAGAAATGCTTAGTCATAAGCCCTTAACCAACAATGCAGTTCAAGAAATAGATTTAAGAAAATATTTACTAAATAAACTAAAGTAAAAAATGCAATAAAAACTAACACAATAAGATTACATAACAATAACGAATCTATATACAGTGGGTACCGGTACCGAGACCAATGTGCGGGGCACAGGTTTGTCGAGGTCATTTGTACATGTAGGTAGGGGTAAAATGACTATGCGTATATAAAAAACAGCGAGTAGCAGCAGTGTAAAAACGGGGGGGGGGGGGGGGTCAGGTTGGTCGAGGTCATTTGTACATGTAGGAAGGGGTAAAATGACTATGCGTAGATAAACCATAGCAAGTAGCAGCAGTGTGAAAACGGGGGGGGGGGGGGGGTGTCAGTGTAAATCGTCCTGGTGGCCATTTGATTAATTGTTCAGCAGTCTTATGGCTTGGTGGTAGAAGCTGTTAAGGAGCCTTTTGGACCTAGACTTGGCTCTCCTGTACTGCTTGCCGTGCAGTAGCAGAGAGAACAGTCTATGACTTGGGTGACTGGAGTCTTTTACAATTTTTGGGCCTTCCTCTGACACCGTCTAGTGTATAGGTCCTGGATGTCAGGAAGCTTGGCCCCAGTGATATACAGTCAGATGCCAAGCAGGTGCCATACCAGGCGGTGAAACAACCGGTAAGGATGCTCTCGATGATGCAGCTGTAGAGCTTTTTGAGGATTTGGTGGTGTCTTGCCCTCTTCATTACTGTCTTGGTGTGTTTGAACCATTTTATAGTTTGTTGGTGATGTGGACACCAAGGAACTTGAAACTCTCAACCGCTCCACTTCAGCCTTGTCAATCAATGTTAATTGGGACCTGTTTGGCCCTCCTTTTCCTGTAGTCCACGATCATCTGCATTGTCTTGCTCACATCGAGGGAGAGGTTGTTGCCCTGGCACCACACTGCCAGGTCTCTGACCTCCTCCCTATAGGCTGTCTAGTCATTGTTGGTGATCAGGCCTACCACTGTTGTGTCGTCAGCAAACTTAATGATGGTGTTGGAGTCGTGAGCTTCGTGATGAGGTTTGTGAGCACTATGGTGTTGAATGCTGAGCTGTCGTCAATGAACAGCATCCTCACATAGGTGTTCCTTTTGTCCAGGTGGGAAAAGGTAGTGTGGAGTGTGATTGAGATTGCGTCATTTGTAAATCTGTTGGGGCGGTATGCGAATTGAAGTGGGTCTAGGGTTTCCGGGATGATGGTGGTGATGTGAGTAATGACCATCCTTTCAAAGAACTTCATGGCTACCGATGTGAGTGCTACAGGACGGTAGTCATTTAGGCAGGTTACCTTCGCATTCTTGAGCATAGGAACTATGGTGGTCTGCTTGAAACATGTAGGTATTACAGACTCGGGAGAGGTTGAAAATGTCATTGAAGACACTTGCCAGGTGGTCCTCGCATGCTCTCAGTACCTGTCCTGGTAGTCTGTCTGGCCCTGCAGCCTTGTGAATGTGACCTGTTTAAAGGTCTTACTCACATCGGCTACGGAAAGCGTGATCACACAGTCGTCCAGGAACAGCTGGTGCTCTCATGCATGCTTCAGTGTTGCTTGCCTTGAAGAGAGCATAAAAGGCATTTAGTTCGTCTGGTAGGCTCGCGTCACTGGGCAGCTCGCGGCTTTATTTCTCTTTGTAGTACATAATAGTTTGCAAGCCCTGCCACATCCGACGAGCGTCGTAGCCGGTGTAGTAGGATTCAATCTTAGTCCTGTATTGCTGCTTTGCCTGTTTGATGGTTCATCCGAGGGCATAACGGGATTTCTTATAAGTGTCCGGATTAGTGTCCTGCTCCTTGAAAGCGGCAGCTCCAGCCTCTAACTCGGTGCGGATGTTCCCTGTAATCCACAGCTTCTGGTTTTGATATGTACGTATGGTCACTGTGGGGGCGATATTCTCGATGCGCTTATTGATGAAGCTGGGGACTGGGGTGGTAACCTCCTCAATGCCATTGGATGAGTCATGGAACATATTCCAGTCTGTGCTATCAAAACAGTCCTGTAGCGTAGCATCCGCTTCATCTGACCATTTCTATATTGAGCGAGTCACTGGTACCTCCTGGTTTAGTTTTTGCTTGTAAACAGGAATCAGGAGGATATAATTATGGTCAGATTTGCCAAATGGATGGTGAGGGAGAGTTTTGTATGCATCTCTTTGTGTGAAGTAGAGGTGGTCTAGAGTTTTTTTCTCTGGTTTCACATGTGACATGCTGGTAGAAACGAGGTAAAACATATTTAAGTTTGCCTGCATTAAAATCCCCATCCACTAGGAGCGCCACTTCTGAATGAGCATGTTCTTGTTTGCTTATGGCCTTATACAGCTCGTTGAGTGAGGTCTTAGTGCCAGCATCGGTTTGTGGTGGTAAATAGATGACTACGAATAATATAGATGAGAACTCTCTTGGAAGATAGTGTGGTCTACAGCTTATCATGAGGCACTCTACCTCAGGCTAGAAATACCTCGAGAATTATTTTATGTTAGACATCGCACCCCAGCTGTTATTGACAAATAGACAGACACCCCCGCCCCTCGTCTTACCAGACCCATCTGCTCTGCCCTGCCGATGCACAGAAAAGCCAGCCAGCTCTATATTATCTGTGTCGTCGTTCAGCCAGTGAAACACAAGATATTACAGTTTTTCCTTCACGTTGGACTCATTAAAACATTTGTCCAGTTTGAGGTGAGTAATCGCTGTTCTGATATCCATAAGCTCTTCTCGGTCATAAGAGATAGTAGCAGCAACTTTATGTACAAAATAAGTTACAAACAATGCAAAAAAAAAAAGCACAGTTGGTTAGGAGCCCGTAAAACGGTAGCCATCCCCTCCGACGCCATTATGACTTAGACTTAAAGAAAAAGAAAGACCCTAGCAGTATGGGTCATAGGACTTCCTGTGTGTGAAGGCTGAGTTTAGGACTGAGCCACAGTGAAATGGGCTCCCGGAGTGGTGAAGTGGTCTAAGACACTGCATCTCAGTGCAAGAGGCGTCACTGCAGTACTTGGTTCAAATCCAGGCTGCATCACATCTGGCAGTGCCATAGGGTGGTTGGGAGTGCCATAGGGTGGTGCACAATTGGCCCAACGTTGTCTGGGTTTGGCCATCATTGTAAATAAGAAATTGATCTTAATTGACTTGCCTAGTTAAATAAAGGTTTGTTGTGTCTTTGGCGTCATTAAACTGAAGACTTATTTTTATCAAATAAATTCTCTGTAATTATTAGTATGTGATTAAACTAACTTAATCATGTGAATGTAATTACAGTGCCTTGCGAAAGTATTCGGCCCCCTTGAACTTTGCGACCTTTTGCCACATTTCAGGCTTCAAACATAAAGATATAAAACTGTATTTTTTTGTGAAGAATCAACAACAAGTGGGACACAATCATGACGTGGAACGACATTTATTGTATATTTCAAACTTTTTTAACAAATCAAAAACGGAAAAATTGGGCGTGCAAAATTATTCAGCCCCTTTACTTTCAGTGCAGCAAACTCTCTCCAGAAGTTCAGTGAGGATCTCTGAATGATCCAATGTTGACCAAAATGACTAATGATGATAAATACAATCCACCTGTGTGTAATCAAGTCTCCGTATAAATGCACCTGCACTGTGATAGTCTCAGAGGTCCGTTAAAAGCGCAGAGAGCATCATGAAGAACAAGGAACACACCAGGCAGGTCCGAGATACTGTTGTGAAGAAGTTTAAAGCCGGATTTGGATACAAAAAGATTTCCCAAGCTTTAAACATCCCAAGGAGCACTGTGCAAGCGATAATATTGAAATGGAAGGAGTATCAGACCACTGCAAATCTACCAAGACCTGGCCGTCCCTCTAAACTTTCAGCTCATACAAGGAGAAGACTGATCAGAGATGCAGCCAAGAGGCCCATGATCACTCTGGATGAACTGCAGAGATCTACAGCTGAGGTGGGAGACTCTGTCCATAGGACAACAATCAGTCGTATATTGCACAAATCTGGCCTTTATGGAAGAGTGGCAAGAAGAAAGCCATTTCTTAAAGATATCCATAAAAAGTGTTGTTTAAAGTTTGCCACAAGCCACCTGGGAGACACACCAAACATGTGGAAGAAGGTGCTCTGGTCAGATGAAACCAAAATGCAACTTTTTTGGCAACAATGCAAAACGTTATGTTTGGCGTAAAAGCAACACAGCTCATCACCCTGAACACACCATCCCCACTGTCAAACATGGTGGTGGCAGCATCATGGTTTGGGCCTGCGTTTCTTCAGCAGGGACAGGGAAGATGGTTAAAATTGATGGGAAGATGGATGGAGCCAAATACAGGACCATTCTGGAAGAAAACCTGATGGAGTCTGCAAAAGACCTGAGACTGGGATGGAGATTTGTCTTCCAACAAGACAATTATCCAAAACATAAAGCAAAATCTACAATGGAAGGGTTCAAAAATAAACATATCCAGGTGTTAGAATGGCCAAGTCAAAGTCCAGACCTGAATCCAATCGAGAATCTGTGGAAAGAACTGAAAACTGCTGTTCACAAATGCTCTCCATCCAACCTCACTGAGCTCGAGCTGTTTTGCAAGGAGGAATGGGAAAAAAATTCAGTCTCTCGATGTTCAAAACTGATAGAGACATACCCCAAGTGAATTACAGCTGTAATCGCAGCAAAATGTGGTGCTACAATGTATTAACGTAAGGGGGTTAAATAATTTTGCACGCCCAATTTTTCAGTTTTTGATTTGTTAAAATAGTTTGAAATATCCAATAAATGTCGTTCCACTTCATGATTGTGTCCCACTTGTTGTTGATTCTTCACAAAAAAATACAGTTTTATATCTTTATGTTTGAAGCCTGAAATGTGGCAAAAGGTCGCAAAGTTCAAGGGGGCCGAATACTTTCGCAAGGCACTGTAACTAGGAAGTCGGGGCACCAAGAAAGATATTCAGATTACAAAGTTATAATTTTCCTAATATAACTTACAGATATTTTAATATCTGATCAATTAGTCTTCTAATTAATTAATTATTATTTACCTCATTCCAAACGTCGTAAATTGTTGGTTATCTGCACGAACCCAATCTTCACTATTAGTCATCCATACATCAATTGTCTCAATAATTTATTTATTAACTAACTAAATAATCACAGAAATGCACACACTAACAAACAAGTAGATATGGTCACAAGGAAATGATAGGGGAATGTGGGCTAAACCGGCTTGGTAGACAAAGGGACTGAGAAGGGCGCGAAGGAAAAACACACCCAACAAAGTTGATAATTATGAGAATTGAAATGCTAATCCTTTGCACATGAACGCTCACTCATTCGGGAATAATTGCAATCAATATATATATATTTACTCTCAGTGTGTCATTGTGATCTCTGTTGGAAAGTTTGTTTCTGTTGGAGAGTTTGTCCGCCCTCTCTCTCTCTCCCGTGGTTAGAATAGATAGTTCAGAGTAACATTCAGCAATGTTGTTATAGAATAGATGTTTTAACGGTTGTAGGTCCTCGCATTCACGGGTACATAAATTCTAGCTGCAGACTAGTAATTAGCATCGAAGAGTAGCTCTTATTCTGTCGGTATCGATAGTCTCAGAGTTTAACCACGTGGTATGGTTAAGAATTCTGCAATCTACTCAAACCTTATCCCTCTCGGTTATCGAGGTAAGCTGGTCTGAAGATAAATTCCCAAGGTGGGGGCTGTATTCAGAAGAGCAGAAAAAGACTGTCCCATGACGCCAGATCAATGTTTGTGCTCATGGGGCGGGCCAATGAGTTAGTTAACTTTAAAGGGAATTGGGTTCCCTTTCATTAAACTGTTTAACATCACATTACATCAATTCACAAATAGTAATCTTTAACTTATTCATTTTATACAACAATTAGATGCAAGCCTCATAACTGAGACTCTTGTATAAACAGTGTTATGATAATGTGGCTGTATTGTCTCTCATGAGTTTCACAAACATTAGACAAAATAGAACGGTCTTAGCTGGATTCTTCCCCGACCGTGTACACCTTCTCCAAAACATGTACCGTAATTGCTGGACTATTAAGCGCAACTGAATATAAACCGCACCCACTGAATTACTGAAAAATATGTATTTTGTACATAAATAAAACGCACATGTCTATAAGCCGCAGGTGCCTAACGGTACATTGAAACAAATTAACTTTACACAGCCTTTAAACGAAACACGGTTTGTAACAAAAATTAAACCGTGGCCTACCAAGAAAGTAATTGGTCACTATCTTCCTCCTCCTGTGCACTGAAGCCATCTCCTTTGGTGTCGGAGTTGAATAGCCTCAGAATTGCTTTATCCGATGTTGGATCGTTTTCATTGTCGCTCTCGTCACTTTGATCCGGAGGCAAATACCCCGCTGAGCTCATGCTGCCCCTTGAACACGCAGCAGTCCAGCCTTTCAAAACCCGTTGATGATAGTGGATTTTTTGACAATGCTCCACGCTGTCAGGACCCACTGGCAGACTTGACCATAAGTTGCTCTTCGCATGCGGCCCGTTTTAGTGAAGGATTTCTCCCCACTTGTCATCCAAGCCTCCCACTGAACAAGGAGCGCCACCTTAAATGCACGATTTACACTGATGGGGAGTGGCTGCAAATACTTTGGGCCATCTGCTTTTCTTCCTTCTGAAAGCTGTTGTTGTCTTTTTGCACTGAGTCAGTTCCTCACGTTGCTTTCCAATGTCTTATCATCGACTCATGAAGGCCAAGCTCCCGTGCAGCAGCTCTATTTCCTTTTCCAACAGCCAGATCGATCGCCTTCAACTTGAAAGCTGCATCATATGCATTTCTCCGTGTCTTTGCCATGATGAGGGTGACACAATTACTACCGTAATCAGAATGATGGGAAGTTTGAGCGCACTCGATTTACGTCACATTATGTGACGGTGCTCAGTTTTTTGGCGGCATGAATCTTGTGAAGGCGGGAAAAATCCATAAATTAGCCGCGTCATTGTATAAACTGCGAGGTTCAAAGCGTGGGAATAAAGTAGTGGTTTATAGTCCGGAAATTACGGTACATTGTTCAATTCTCAGGTTCTATGCTGGAGAAGAGGTTCCTTTGTTCTTCTGTGAAAACTCACTCTCTTATACTCTGGCCACGAGGAGATAACTCCTCAAGGAATTTATGACCTGCCTAACAGAGCCTGTTGGTAGGGGGTGATAGAGAGAGGGGATGGTGCAGAAAGAGGGGGATGGTACTCGCTATCCCCAAAGAGGGCAATGTCATGACATTCCCCCCCTGGTGGTTTGGATCTTGTTTGTCCTGCATGTTACAAATCAACATAAAAAATAATGACCACGTGATGTCCTGTTTGTAGATCATCGTTGTAGTCCCTTCTGGTGATTAAACTTGGTTGGCTCTCTGAAAGCGGAGCAGTCCACTACAAGGATGGGCAGTTGATGTCCGGTTGGTGATCGCCGTTGCGGTCCCCTCTAGTGGTTTACCTTGGTAGGTTCCCTGGAAGCTGCAAAGTACCACACACAGGAAGGGCCAGGGGATGTTCTGGTTGGTGATCGCCGTTGCGTTCCCCCCCCCCCTCTGGTGGTTTACCTTGGTAGGCTCTCTGACAGCAGGGCATGCTGCAACAAGGATGGGCAGTGGGTGTCCGGATTTGGGATCGCCGTTCCAGACCCGTCGTCTGATTGTCATCCAGACTGGAAGATCTGGGCAGTAACTTAGGCAGATGTTAACAACGCACACACACTCATGAAATATATATACTTACATTCGAAGATATAGAAAATATAGTTCTCACACAAAAATCATCTAATTGGACTGTATTCTATATATGTCCAATGTTCTGGCAAAATGACTATCATGGCATTGTCTCTAATGCCATATCTAGGGTTATCCTACTTGGTGTGTTGCTTAGGCACTATCCTAAGTTGATAACTATATGATAAGTTTACAGCTGTAAGACACTAGTTTTGGGCAGTCTACAGGGATGACCTATGCACTTCTGGGAAGAAAACTGGTGAGTGCTGGAGAGTCAAAGGCCAAGAAGTAAATGTTCAACTTTACTAAGGCTGGTATTTTGCTTGGACCCTTAAGTGATCCTAGCATAAATCCTAATTGGAATGCCTGGAGGTCAGTCAGAATTGGTCTCGAGGGAGTCTGTAGTGGTTTATTCACAGAGACAACTGGCTCGAAATCATGAAAAGAATGGTCTATCAGGTTGGCTGATGGAATGTGTCACGATATCGTAACATCTCCTTGGATCGGATTCTTCGCCAAGAGGTTTCTAAACGTCTTTTTCCCAAGGGGTGCATTCGACAGATACCCCTCATGAATGACTGCATTGCAGCTAGCGTTAGGGGAAGACAGTGTGGTCAGTGGAGAAGGCACTGTGGCCTGTGACCATACCTGGTTGGTTTTCCAATCCATCAATGGGAGTAACTGATCCATCAAGTCTGCTCCAAGTAGCAGGGGTACAGTTTCGAGGCTGGTAACATACACAGGGTGAAGGAGCGATATGTCCTGGAAGTGTAGTTTCAGCATGACTCTCAGTGTGAGAGGCGAGGTAGTCTGAGTGACCCCTCGAAGTGTAGTGTCGCATTGTTCCACTTTTAAACAACGTTTAGTTGGCTTCACAAGCCTTTTGAAATCATCAAACAATGTTTGAGAGATGAGTGATATTGTCGTCCCAAAATGACAAGTTAAGCAATCCCCCAGGACTGTTTCCAGGTATGGGTGTTTAGATTCGTGTTTAGTGGACATATTCCCCACAAAGTGGAGTGGTCATTCGCAACGACGTGATGTGCCATTTCTGTTCAAGGTGGAAACAGATGGACTTTTCAGGTTTTGAGTGTGCTTGGCTTTACAGAAGTGTTTGACCTTTTTCTTCGCAACCTTTGTGTCAGAGTCTATAGACAAAGCTCGGGGGCTTGTTTCTTGATCAAGCGGGTCCTGGATAGGGTCTCGAATGAGAACAGGTAAAATTTGAACTTTAACGTCCTTGCTATGGGTGTTAATTCCTGCGGACTTGGTGTCCGGTAATTCCCCGTCTAGTCCTTATGACCTATCTTTTACCCTTTTCACAAATTGTTCTCGCTTTAGTTCATCACGTAGTGGAACTTCTGGAGAACATTGGTCTATGTTTTGATTGTCCTTCAACCCTTTGTTACCCTTGTGTTCTGACGCTTTTTGTGGGTTGGGTGCAGGAACGTAGCGAACAGGTCGATTGTAGCGGTAGTCATGTTAATGGTGACATACTTTACAGTTATTTAGACTGCGGAGGTTATTGGAATCATGGTTTCGTGGTAGAAACAGTTGTTGTGCGTCATCTCTCAATGCTCCAATACCTGATAATGCACCCTCTAATCGTCAAAACTGAGTGGTCAGGGCTCTTAGCGTTGTGAACTTTTCATGCCTCAAAAGCTGTACTTGCAAGCTCTCTGTTTTGTAAGATCGGCAAGCCAACGTGGGTTGCAGGGCCCAAGTAGGTAATGAAGGTGGGATACATGTTCGAACAGAAACATTTGTTTGAATGGTAACAGCTCTTTCATTCCTGTTTCAGTGGGTAGGGGCAGGCCAATGACTTAGTTAACTTTAAAGAGAATTGGGTTCCCTTTCATTCAATAGTTTAAAGTCGGTTTAAAAACTGTTTTACTGTTGTGTTATTTCTTTACCTGCCTATTGTTCACCTAATACCTTTTTTGCACTATTGGTTAGAGCATTTCACTGTTAGGTCTACACCTGTTGTCATGTTTTGTCTTATATCATCTTGTCATTTTGCTTTTCCTTCTGTTCGTTTTCCCCCTGCTGGTCTTTTTAGGTTCGTTCCCCTTTTTCTCTCTCCCTTCCTCTCTCTCTTCTCTCTATCGTTCCGTTCCTGCTCCCAGCTGTTCCTATTCCCCTAATCAATCATTTAGTCTTCCCACACCTGTTCCTTATCTTTTCCCCTGATTAGAGTCCCTATTTCTTTCCTTGGTTTCCGTTCCTGCCCTGTCGGATCCTTGTCTATTGTTCACCGTGCTGTGTCTATGTATCGCCCTGTCGTGTCGTGTTTCCCTCAGATGCTGCGTGGTGAGCAGGTGTCTGAGTCTGCTAAGTTCAAGTGCCTTCCCGAGGCAACCTGCAGTTCAAGATCAAGTCTCCAGTCGGTTCTCGTCATTACGAGTGGAAATTGTTTTATTTGATTGTATTTTTACTTTACTGGATTAAAGACTCTGTTTTCGCCAAGTCGCTTTTGGGTCCTCATTCACCTGCATAACAGAAGGATCCGACCAAGAATGGACCCAGCGACTATGGATTCTCTCTACTCTACTCTCGAGTTCCAGGGAGCGATGCTCGGCAGACACGAGCAGGAATTGTCTGCTGCTCGCCATGCCGTGGAGAACCTGGCCGCTCAGGTTTCGGACCTCTCAGGACAGTATCAGAGTCTTCGTCTCGTGTCACCAGCTACTTCCGGTTCTTCCGAGCCTCCGGAACCTAGGGTTAATAACCCACCATGTTATTCTGGGCAGCCCACTGAGTGCCGCTCCTTTCTCACCCAGTGTGATATCGTGTTCTCTCTCCAACCCAACACATACTCAGAGAGAGAGCTCGGATTGCCTACGTCATATCACTCCTTACTGGTCGGGCTCGGCAGTGGGGCACAGCTATCTGGGAGGCAAGCGCTGAGTGTACTAACAATTATCTGAACTTTAAAGAGGAGATGATAAGGGTTTTTGATCGCTCAGTTTTTGGGAAAGAAGCTTCCTGGTCCCTGTCTTCCCTATGTCAAGGTAATCGATCCATAACGGATTACTCTATAGAGTTTCGCACTCTTGCTGCCTCCAGTAACTGGAACGAGCAGGCGTTGCTCGCTCGTTTTCTGGAGGGACTCCACGCTAAGGTTAAGGATGAGATTCTCTCTCGGGAGGTTCCATCCAGCGTGGATTCTTTGATTGAACTCGCTATTCGCATTGAACGACGGGTAGATCTTCGTCACCGAGCTCATAGAAGAGAGCTCGCGTTAACTGTATCTCCCCTCTCTCCGACACTACCGTCTTTCCCCACTGACTCAGGTGTTGAGCCCATGCAGCTGGGGGGTATTCGCATCTCGACTAAGGAGAGGGAACGGAGAATCACCAACCGCCTCTGTCTCTATTGCGGTTCCGCTGGTCATTTTGTCATTTCATGTCCAGTTAAAGGCCAGAGCTCATCAGTAAGCGGAGGGCGACTGATAAGCGCTACTAGACGGTCCTCTCCGTCAAGTACATGTACTACTTTACCGGTCCATCTACGCTGGACCGGATCGGCAGCTTCCTGCAGTGCATTAATAGACTCTGGGGCAGAGGGCTGTTTTATGGACGAAGCCTGGGCGCGGGAACATGACATTCCTCTCAGACAGTTAGGGAGCCCACGGTCATGTTTGCCTTGGATGGTAGTCCTCTCCCCAGTATATTATATGAAACACTACCTTTAACCCTCACTGTATCTGGTAACCATAGTGAGACCATTTCTTTTTTGATTTTTTGTTCACCTTTTACACCTGTTGTTTTGGGTCATCCCTGGCTAGTGTGTCATAATCCTTCTTTTGATTGGTCTAGTAATTCTATCCTTTCCTGGAACGTTTCTTGTCATGTGAAGTGTTTAATGTCTGCTATTTCTCCTGTTTGTTCTGTCCCCTCTTCTCAGGAGGAACCTGGTGATTTGACAGGAGTGCCGGAGGAATATCATGGTCTGCGCACGGTCTTCAGTCGGTCCAGAACCAACTCCCTTCCTCCTCACCGGTCGTATGATTGTTGTTCTGATCTCTTTAAGAAGCGTTTTGCATCCGCTCCTATCCTTGTTGCACCTGACGTCACTAAACAGTTTATTGTTGAGGTTGACGCGTCGGGGGTGGGCGTGGGAGCCATTCTGTCCCAGCGCTCCGATACTGACGATGGGGTCCACCCTTGTGCGTATTTTTCTCATCGCTTGTCACCGTCGGAACGTAACTATGATGTGGCTAACCGCGAACTGCTCGCCATCCGTTTAGCCCTAGGCAAATGGCGACAGTGGTTGGAGGGGCGACCGTTCCTTTTGTCGTTTGGACTGACCAAAGGAACCTTGAGTACATCCGTTATGCCAAACGACTGAATGCGCGTCATGCTCGTTGGGCGTTGTTTTTCGCTCGTTTCGAGTTCGTTATTTCTTATTGCCCGGGTACTAAGAACACCAAGCCTCATGCTTTATCCCGTCTCTTTAGTTCTTCTGTGGCTTCTACCGATCCCGAGGGGATCCTTCCTGTTGGGCGTGTTGTCGGGTTGACTGTCTGGGGAATTGAGAGACAGGTTAAGCAAGCACTCACGCACACTGCGTCGCCGCGCGCTTGTCCTAGTAACCTTCTTTTCGTTCCTGTTTCTACTCGTCTGGCTGTTCTTCAGTGGGCTCACTCTGCCAAGTTAGCTGGCCATCCCGGCGTTCGGGGTACGCTTGCTTCTATTCGCCAGCGGTTTTGGTGGCCTACTCAGGAGCGTGACACGCGCCGTTTCGTGGCTGCGTGTTCGGACTGCGCGCAGAAGTCTGGTAATTTTTTTTTTCTGCTTCTGCTCCTGGTCTTGCTGGGTCTCAGTCTGTTCCCTGCCATCGCATCTCTCCTGTTCTTGTTCCTGCCCTTGCTGTGTCTCAGTCTGTCTCTAGTTGTTACTCTCCTGGCCTGTTTGGTCCTGTTTGCTCTAAAGTTTTCAGTTCTCTACCCGTGTCTCATTTTTTTTTTAGTAGTACCCTAGTTTCCCTTTTTATCGTTTTTCGTTACGGTCCTGAGGAGAGGAGTTGGGTTCTTTCTCGGGACGTGCTGGACCGTTTGATCTATGATTTCCTCCGTTGCCGCCAGTGTTCCTCCTCGAGAGCGCCAGGAGGTGCTCGGTGAGTGGGGGGGTACTGTCATGTTTTGTCTTATATCATCTTGTCATTTTGCTTTTCCTTCTGTTCGTTTTCCCCCTGCTGGTCTTTTTAGGTTCGTTCCCCTTTTTCTCTCTCCCTTCCTCTCTCTCTTCTCTCTATCGTTCCGTTCCTGCTCCCAGCTGTTCCTATTCCCCTAATCAATCATTTAGTCTTCCCACACCTGTTCCTTATCTTTTCCCCTGATTAGAGTCCCTATTTCTTTCCTTGGTTTCCGTTCCTGCCCTGTCGGATCCTTGTCTATTGTTCACCGTGCTGTGTCTATGTATCGCCCTGTCGTGTCGTGTTTCCCTCAGATGCTGCGTGGTGAGCAGGTGTCTGAGTCTGCTAAGTTCAAGTGCCTTCCCGAGGCAACCTGCAGTTCAAGATCAAGTCTCCAGTCGGTTCTCGTCATTACGAGTGGAAATTGTTTTATTTGATTGTATTTTTACTTTACTGGATTAAAGACTCTGTTTTCGCCAAGTCGCTTTTGGGTCCTCATTCACCTGCATAACACCTGTTGCATTCGGCACACGTGACAAATAAACTTTGATTTGATTTTATATTGGTCCTATTTTATCTACAAGTGTGTATTAATACACGTGTGCATTGGATTTTTTATTTTTTTTGCATATCTCAACTCGCCCTGAGACACCCTCGGAGAGTGGTCATTATCAACTATTATGGTTAAGTGCCTTGTTCAAGGGCACATCAGCAGATTTCTCACCTTGTCTGTGCGAGGATTCAAACTAGTGACCATTCAGTTACTGGCCCAAGGCTCTAACCGCTATGCAACCTGCCACCCCCCTATGCTACCTGCCACCCCCCGCTGGGCTACCTGCCACCCCCCGCTGAACTACCTGCCGCCCCCGCTGAGCTACCTGCCACCCCCGCTGAGCTACCTGCCACCCCCGCTGAGCTACCTGCCACCCCCCGCTGAGCTACCTGCCACCCCCGCTGGGCTACCTGCCACCCCCGCTGGGCAACCTGCCACCCCCGCTGGGCTACCTGCCACCCCCGCTGGGCTACCTGGCCACCCCCCGCTGAGCTACCTGCCACCCCGCTATGCTACCTGCCACCCCCGCTGGGCTACCTGCCACCCCCGCTGAGCTACCTGCCACCCCCGCTGGGCTACCTGCCACCCCCGCTGAGCTACCTGCCACCCGCCGCTGGGCTACCTGCCACCCCCGCTGAGCTACCTGCCACCCCCCGCTGGGCTACCTGCCACCCTCCGCTGGGCTACCTGCCGTTTATGTGACATACAGATCTGAGATGGATCTCTCATTTCTGATTGTATATTTGTGTGACAGACTGTACATACAGTGCCTTGAAAAAAGTATTCATCCCCCTTGGTGTTTTTCCTAGTTTTTTGCATTACAACCTGTCATTTAAGTATATTTTTATTTGGATCTTATGGAATGGACATCCACAAAATAGTCCAAATTGGTGAAGTGAAATGCACAAAATATCTTGTTTAAAAAAAAAAGTAAAATAAAAACCTGAAAAGTGGTGCGTGCATATACATTCACCCCATTTGCTATGAAGCTCCTAAATAAGATCTGGTGCAACCAATTACCTTCAGAAGTCCATAAATCCATTATTAAAAAATGTAAAAAATATGGCACCACAACAAACCTGCCAAGAGAGGGCTAACCACCAAAACTCACGGACCAGGCAAGGAGGGAATTCATCAGAGAGGCGACAAAGAGACCAAAGATAACCCTGAAGGAGCTGCAAAGAGATTGGAGTATCTGTCCATAGGACCACTTTAAGCCATACACTCCACAGAGCTGGGCTTTACGGAAGAGTGGCCAGAAAAAAGCCATTGCTTAAAAAAAATAAGCAAACACGTTTGGTGTTCACCAAAAGGCATGAAGGTACTCTGGTCAGATGAGACTAAAATTGAGCTTTTTGGCCATCAGGGAAAATGCTATGTCTGGCACAATAACCTCTCATCACCCCGAGAACACAATCCCAACATCTGTGGGGAAGCTTTTCATCGGCAGAGACTGGGAAACTGGTCAGAATTGAAGGATGGCGCCAAATACAGGGAAATTCTTGAGGGAAACCTGTTTGTCTTACAGAGATTTAAGACTGGGATGGAGGTTCACCTTCCAGCTGGACAATGACCCTAAGCATACTGCTAAAGCAACATACAAGGGGTTTAAGGGGTAACTTTTAAATGTCTTAGAATGGCCTAGTCAAAGCTCACACCTAAACCCAATTGGGAATCTGTGGTATAACTTGAAGATTGCTGTACACCAGCGGAACCCATCCAACTTGAAGGAGCTGGAGCAGTTTTGACTTGAAGAATGGGCAAAAATCCCAGTTGCTAGATGTGCCAAGCTTATAGAGACATACCCCAAGAGACTTGCAACTGTAATTGTTGCAAAAGGTGGCTCTACAAAGTATTGACTTTCGGGGGGTGAATAGTTATGCATGGTTAAGTTTTCTGTTTTTTTGTCTTATTTTATATTGTGAAACAAACAACAAATATTTTGCATCTTCAAAGTGGTAGGCATGTTGTGTAACTCAAATAATACAATCCCCCAACAAATCCATTTTAATTCCAGCTTGTAAGGCAACAAAATAGGAAAAATGCCATTGGGGTGAATACTTTTGCAAGCCACTGTATCGGTGTTTTGTAAGTGTGAATTATTTCCAGTGTTTGCATATATATCCAGGTAAAATGTCTATATGTTTGTATGACCTATGACCTCTCCGGTCTAGAATCTTGATGTGATGTCAGTCTATCGATATACTCTGTCTTCCACAGAAAAGACCTGTCAATCAAAAATCATATGCCGGCGTCATCATGGGCACTCAATGATGGGGCTCGATGTCTGACCTGTGTGTGTGTGTATTGAATGTTTGTGATATTGACGTCTAACCTATGTGTGTTTCAGGTGTGGCGGAGCAGTTTGCCATAGCGGAGGCTAAGCTGAGAGCCTGGTCGTCTGTGGATGGAGATGACTCTAATGACGACTCGTATGATGAGGACTTCATTCCTGCCAACGAGCCCACAACACAAAGCACAGGTAGTGTACACCTACACACACACACACACACACTCGTAATCAGACCTCCTCCAAAACTTCTAAAGATACCCAATTTGAGCCAATGCTACCCTATTACAACTGGAGTATCACTGAAGAGTGCATAGTCCTCCTTTCTCATATCTTCATTTATTCCTACCTTGCTTTTTACCCTCCAGGCCCTGCACATCCTTTCCCCCATCCCCCTCTGTCTGTGTGGTGACGAGGCTGTCTGTAACTCTTATTGTCCCAGTGCCCTACTTTCATCCTCTCACAAAAAAAAGTTGGTCTCCAGTGAAATTTGATATCCCTCCTGCAAGTTTAATTTGATTATTTTGCTGCAGACAGTTTGTTGGCTGCGTGTGTGTATATGTATGGTTGTGTGTGGGGATGCCAATGCTTTTAGTCTGATTGCTTACTCCACTGCACCAAATATGACTGCTTTGTTTTGCTTCATAATGTCATTTATTTTAATTTAGTATGACATATTTTATTCCGTAACACTACAGTATATGGCTGAAAAGTTGCCCCAAAGGCACAGATCTAAGATCAACTTGAATAACCTTCACCCTTTCCAGATTTAGCCTGATAAGTTAGTTTCATTAAATAATGAATCTGCTATAATTCCATAACAATACATTGCTCTCATCAGTAGAAATCATAGTTTTTCCTGACTACGTGACCTGACCTCATCAGGCATGGTCAGACATTAGCAGGGTCATTCAGTATACTTACTGTCTCTTTTCTCCCTCTTCTCTGTATCCAGAGGTGCCTCCTTATCTGAGGGACATTCTTCAAAGTCAGGTGTGTCAGCACCTGGGTCTGCGGGGGCCCTGCTGTGAGGGGCCAGGAGGAGGAGAGGGGGGGAGAGAGGCCCTCTCCCACCTCCACAGACACCCTCTGCTCCAGCCTCTATAGCCTGAATGAGCAACACCCCTTACTGCGAGATCTCACCCATCACTGCTGCAACAACTACGGTAACACCGCCGAGCTGGCTGCCAAGATCCTCTCGGCCCTGCAAGGGGGGGAGGAGCTGATGTTGGCCCGCCTCCAGAGGGTGGGGCAGGGGGTTAGAGGGGGAGGGGACTTCAACAACCTGGGGGGTGGGAGGAGCCGGCCAGGGGGGGAGGAGTCACCTTGCTACTCTGTGACCTACTCCGAGACCTATCTGTCGCCCGGGGGAAGACGAAGGTACGCCCTGCAAAGACTATGAGGGCACCGTGGGCCAGGGAGAAGGACAGCGCGAGGTGTACCCACCTGACTATGCCACCCACAGGAAGGTCTCAGATGTAGCCTCCTCCGGGGTGGTGTCTCTGGACGAGGATGAAGAGGAGGAAAAGGAGGAGGAGGATAGGGGGAGAGAGCAGAGAAACCAATGACTGCCCTGTCATTGATTTTTGTTTCATCAGTTGTTCTTCTCTCCGTCCCTCCCATGGCCTCTGACATGTCTAAACCTGTCTGCATGTTTTTTTCATGACTTGAACTCTTACTGCAGTGTAACCTCTCTGTCTTGGCGTCATCGCATCATGTCGATCCCCTACCCGCCTGCCCCCTTGACCATTTGATATGTATCAATATATTTTTGTCTTGAGGCGTCCAAACAATCTTTTCTATCAATGTGAAGCAGGAGAGCAGGACTGGCTGTCACAGGTAACCAACCCAACGATTGGTCTGTGGTTTCAGGAAGGAGCTCACGGATTGGCCAGTGGGGTTCAGTGCTCCAGCCACCCACAACAAGAAAGCGAGTGACTGCTAAAAAATGAAAGGGACACAACTGACAGGAAAAAGACTGAACCTTAAAACTCTGAAATATCTCTGCATGTGTTTGCAAGTGCTGAACTGAACTTGTGTGCTGACCTGGTCTTGAGCACGTCGGTTTTGTAGTTTGGGCTGTTCTGTATAACCCCTCCCTTCCTCTGCCCCCAACCAGATACAGTATATCCCATTGGTGGACAGGTTCCACTGCATCCTGAAACCTGAAGCCCTTCCTCTCCTTTGCAAGAGATGTTGGACACGTTCCTCTGCCCAAGCGTTGCTGACGCATGCCAGATCTTACAATGCCTGGATACGCATTTTACGTATCAGCTAACCACATATGATCCACCAATCTGGTGCCCGACAGCACAGTCGATGACGTGGCACGCAACCATTGGATGATGCATGCAATGTCTGAGAAGGGGAGCGCTACCCCCTAGCATCCTTCTGGGCATGGCTTGCTGAGTATGCCAAACTACCGTATGTAACCTGTCACCAACAGTTATGAGCAAATGCTGGAATGTCTTAAAAGTGACAGGAAATATGTATTTTAAAAACAAAAAAATATTTGTCACAAATGATGACAGAAATGATATGCTTTTATTGTACTAGTTTTCTATCATTCAACATGTTATTATAATTATTCTGAATATCATTATGACTAACCATCATAATGACATACTATAGCTACCATATTTTGTTTTTGGTTCTATGGTTTCCTATATGGAATTCTTAAGACCAATGTTTCTCTTAAAAAACAACGAAGACAAAAACACAAATAGAATGTTCCAGAAGTGACCCTTGGATGAAAGAGATTCTGTTTGGTGGAGAAATTGTTGTACAGAAACCTAGTTTCAGTGAAGAGGTGTTGCGTTGCATTGGAGATTTTCTATATTTTTGTATGCATTGTCTTGCTTTAATCTTTGCCTATGCGGCGTGCCAGTGTATGTGGTTTTTGCACGAAGCTAACGTGGCTGTAGATTTCTCCTTTCTTTGTTATCACTGTGTGATATAGTATACCGGGAAAAAATTACAAATATGATCAAAAAAAGGTTTATTTAATTTTGAAAGAGGATACTGTGATACGGTTTGTTATTGTCATGATCCTCAATGGGAAAAGTTTCCTTTTCTTTGTAATTATATTGGACTTCTTTCTTTCCTGTTCATAGCTGCTCCTAAAGCAAAATTCCAAGTTAATTCTCTTTCCATTCTTTTTCAAAGGAGGTCAGGAAAAGGGCATTTTTTGTAAATATATCGAAATCATTCCATTGGCATGGTGATCTGAGGAACCTTAAATTGGTTCGGTCAGAGGGACTGTCACTCATACAACTCAGGAAGTCCCATTGGTTCAGAGCGTCAGTATATCCCGCCCCTACACAATGAGCCTCTGCTCACTCATCCTCTTTCTCAGCGAGCGTGTGTGTGTGTTGGGAAATGTATTCACGATTAAAGCACAGAATTAGTGTTCAGCTCACCTCTTCAACCCTTCACTGATTGTTCATGAAAGCCTGTGTGTGTGTGTGTGTGTGTGTGTGCGGTAAAATATTACAGTCAACTAGCTTGCATTTGTGCGTCCGCTCCCAAAACCCCTAATGCAACGATTCCCTTTTAAACAGTGTTTTAGTATACCAATGTTCTGACTGAAGATCAAAGGCTTGGCCTACATGATGCTTTTGGAAAGGACATTAACAGACCAATCACCGTTCTCCCTTTTTGGAAACTAAAAATGTGTTTTAGACTTTCTGCCAGAGAGATGATTAAAAGTAGAGGTGGTGTCATACATTTTAGCAACATGTTTTGAAATGTAACAACTGAATTATTTGATGATGACACTAACAACTGGTGGATTGAATGAGTCTGAAACACACATTCAACTCAGGGGAAACCATTACGGCTGTGCCTTCATTTATAAACTTTGACCTCTGATTGGTCATACGGTCAGGTCAGTTCCATTCATTCTGTCCAATGACAAATGCTAACCCACCATTGAGCCATAGATCCGCTTGACATCCACAACATGCGGACATTTATATTATGGTCCTACACAGAACTATTCACAATGTAGAAAGACACTGACAGCTGGGTGTTTTTTCTAGAATGCATCTTGTAATGCTTTCTGATTCTAATGCAGTGTTCTGTGCATCCATTTATCATGGTTGATTAGACTGTTTGGAGTACGAGTTTCTTACTTAGTGGTCTGCTCACTGTTCTTTTAAGTTCGAGTTGCTAATGTTTATCTTTCTGCCTCTACAGCTGTACGAAGTTGCTCATATGGTATTGGACCTCCTCTTTGACAAGGTCAAGGGTTAAAAGTCAAACTGGAGTTGTGTAAGGTTAGATCCTGTAAGGTTAGATCTGTTTCCAGCTTGTCCTGGTGTTTAGAGGATTGGAGGGTTTGAGTATTGTCTATTTGGAGGGATACTGCGTCATTGTCCTTTCACTGACATTACAGAGAGGGGATGTTTACGTCCGGGGCAAGGTTGTGATTTTGTCCTGATGCAACGACGTGTGTTGCATTGTTTTCTGTCCCCCCCAGTCTGGCTGCATTGCGCACTCACTGAACGTGTCCCCCTGGTGGTGTGTGACTGGCACCTTGGTTCCGGGCATCTCGTTCACACACAGCTGTCACACACACTCTCCCTCTGTCTCCATCTGTCTAATCTTCTCTCCTTTCTCATCCCCTTCTCCTTTCTGTCTCTGTCCCTTTGTCTCCTGCATCTCCTGCCTCCCACTTTCACCCTCAGGCTGTTTCCATCTCCTTCTATCCCTCCTTCTCTCTCTTCCTCCCTCCCCCTATCCTTATTCACAGGAGCCCTCTCTTATGTAACTGGGGGACGGCAGGGCTGAGTGCTACCTTTGCCGACAGGCAATTAGCCAGCGATTATGAAAAACAACTGACGGACACGTAGAGCAATGGGAGATGTATATCTCTCTTTATTTTATCCTCTCCTGCTATGTGTCTCTTTATCGTTCCTGTCTCTCCTTCTGTCCTAATACTAGTCTTTTGAGGTTAACTGCCCCAAAAAGCTGATGGTGGTTGCTGTAAGAGGCGAGTGATGTAACGGGGTGGCGCCACTGTCCTGTGATTGAATGAATGTCCTATGATTTATACTGCATCAGCCAATGGGAATGAGTGTCCCTTAGTGTGGCACAGATGGATTTAAAGGGAGGTGTGTGTGTGTGTGTGTGTGTGTGTGTGTGTGTGTGTGTGTGTGTGTGTGTGTGTGTGTGTGTGTGTGTGTGTGTGTGTGTGTGTGTGTGTGTGTGTGTGTGTGTGTGTGTGTGTGTGTGTGTGTGTGTGTGTGTGTGTGTGTGTGTGTGTGTGTGTGTGTGTGCGCGCGTGCAGAGTGAGCGATTGGAGAGAGTGGCAACATGTTCTGTGGGTGGCCTGTTGCTCTAGGCCAGTACTGACATTGGGCACTAATCACATACTTTGTGTGTGATAGACATGGCCGGTGGCAGTGGCGAGTGGGAGGAGGCGATACACTAAGTTAACATTTTATTCTAAAATCAGGGGTATTAATATAGAGTTGGTCCCCCCTTTGATGTTATAACAGCCTCCGCTCTTCTGGGAAGGCTTTCCACAAGATGTTGAACATTGCTGCGGGGACTTGCTTCCATTCAGCCACAAGCATTAGTGAGGTCGGGCACTGATGTTGGGCGATTAGGCCTGGCTCGCAGTTGGCGTTTCAATTCATCCCAAAGGTGTTCGATGTTGTTGAGGTCAGGGCTCTGTGCAGGCCAGTCAAGTTCTTCCACACCGATCTCAACAAATAATTTATGTATGGAAACAAGAAAGGGCCTTCCCCAAACTGTTGCACAAAGTTGGAAGCGCAGAATCATCTACAATTCCATGGCATGCTGTTGTGTTAAGATTGAACTTCACTGGAAGTAAAGGGCCTAGCCCAAAAGATGAAAAACAGCCCCAGACCATTACTGTTCCTCCACCAAACTTTATAGCTGGCACTATGCATTCGGGCAGGTAGAGTTTACAACCAATTTCATTAAGCTCCATAGGCAGTTTGGAGCTTGGTAGTTAGTGTTACAACCAAGCTCTGTTAGCTTGTGTGGCCTACCACTTTGCGGCTGAACCGTTGTTGCTCCTAGACGTTCCACTTCACATTAACAGCACGTACAGTTGACCAGGGCAGCTCTAGCAGGGCAGAAATTTGACGAACTGACTTGCTGGAAAGGTGGCATCCTATGACGGTGCCACGTTGAAAGTCACTGAGCTCTTTAGTACAGGCCATTTCACTGCCACTGTTTATCTGTGGAGATTGCATGGCTGTGTGGTGTATTTTATTCACCTGTCAGCAATGGGTGTGGCTGAAATAGCCAAATCCACTAATTTGAAGGCGTTTCCACATACTATAGAATATGAACATTCAGCCTGTTGCCCTCAATTGCCCTCAACACCCCACACCCACAGGGTTGACATCTAAACACAACAGGCCTGTTGAACATCTAGATACTCCTAGCCATCTGTTGAACATCTAGACACTACTGGCCCTCTGAACATCTAGATACTCCTAGCCATCTGTTGAACATCTAGACACTACTGGCCCTCTGAACATCTAGATACTCCTAGCCCTCTGTTGAACATCTAGATACTACTGGCCATCTGTTGAACATCTAGATACTACTGGCCCTCTGTTGAACATCTAAATACTACTGGCCCTCTGTTGAACATCTAGATACTACTTGCCCTCTGTTGAACATCTAGATACTACTGGCCCTCTGTTGAAAATCTAGATACTCCTGGCCCTCTAAACATCTAGACACTACTGGCCCTGCATACAGAACTAGGAGGCAACAGCAGTCTGCTGTAAACGTCTCTTTGGAGAGCTAGAGTGTAATCTTCACAGATTAGAGAGTAGAGATGGGAGTGGAGAGTTGGGCTGTGTTTAACCCACATTAGCCTCTGCAGTGCTTAATTAAAACGACCCACAATTCTCTGTGCGCTGGGCGGTGAGGGGACACCAAGGTAATGTCGTGGCTCCGGTGCACATCTAAACACGCACACAGACACAGACGTACATTAAAACACACTTTCATACACACTTCACTCTAATTCCCTTGTTGTGAATGCAACTGGTATACAGAGCCTACGAAGGAAATGCAACAGCTTTCTGTAAAAAGATGCAATATACCAAGATCACTTAGTCTCCCACTGTTCGCCAGAAGCAAGCTAAACATGAAACAAAGGCTACAACTATAAGAGACAGAGTGAAAGTACCATGTCACCTCTTCCTGTCGCTCTTCTTAGTGATAACTGTGAATCTTCACCTCTGTCATTACACACACACACACCTTTAATCCCTCAGAGATTTATTATTTTTTCACCATCCTCTCATTTCCTTTCCTGTCATTTACTTTTCTCATTTATTTCTCTCATTTCCTTTCCTCTCATTTATTTATTTTCTCTTGTTCTTTTGAATGAATGTACTACTTTGAATATTGCTACTTGATTTAAAAAATGACCTGGCCTTTGTTTGCTGCACCTGACATAATTTGAAGTTCTTAATAAAATATTCTTAATGTTCTTTGCAAAAACAAAAAAATGAAATCCTGACTTGGTATGATTGTCAGATTTCCTGGCTCGATGGATGGGAATTATGGAAAAAATCTAAACGAATGAGGTCGTGGAGTTTGTGGAAAGCACTTAACAATCACGTAGGATTCCAAGAAGCTGCTGAATGTATTTGATTTGATAATGTACTTTTCCATTAACTCAGCTCATTACACATCATTCTGGAACAACCTCTACACCTCTGAAAAGGACAGAACTCAAATCACCCCTGTAACATTCACAACACACACACAGAAATAGACAATGCTATTTTGTTATCATAAAGTACCACTGACTGCCTGCCATTTTCTTGTGGGGAATGGTGTAAACAAATAATTTCTCTCCCTGAGAGAAAGGGCCATTCCCTATAGGAATAAACAGTTATCTCTCAATCATTATAAACTGGGTGGTTCGAGCCCTGAATGCTGATTGGCTGACAGCTGTGGTATATCAGACCGTATACCACGGGTATGACAAAACATGTATTTTACTGCTCTAATTACATTGGTAACCAGTTTATAAAAGCAATAAGGCACCTCCGGGGTTTGTGATATATGGCCAATATACCACAGCTAAGGGCTGTGTCCGCGTTGCGTTTTGCCTAAGAACAGCCACTAGCTGTGGTATATTGGCCATATACCCACACCCCTTCGGGCCTTAGTGCTTAAATAGAACATACCATAATAGAAAAGATATTGGCACAATGTAAAAAGCCAACTAAGGTATACAATGCCTTGAAAAAGTATTCATCACACTTGGCATTTTTCCTATTTTTTTGCATTACAACCTGTAATTTAAATTGATTTTTATTTAGATTTCATGTAATGGACATACACAAAATAGTCCAAATTGATGAAGTGAAATTTAAAAAATAACTTGTTTCAATAAAAAAAAAATTGAAAAGTGGTGCGTGCATATGTATTCACCCCATTTTCTATGAATCTCCTAAATAAGATATGGTGCAACCAATTACCTTCAGAAGTCACACAATTAGTTAAATAAATTACACCTGTATGCAATCTAAGTGTCACATAATCTCAGTATATATACAGCTGTTCTGAAAGGCCCCAGAGTCTGCAACACCACTAAGCAAGGGTTACCACCACGCAGACCAAGGAGCTCTCCAAACAGGTCAGGGACAACGTTGTGGAGAAGTACAGATCAGAGTTGGGTTATAAAAAAATATCAGAAACTTTGAACATCCCACGGAGTACCATTTAAATCCATTATTAAAAAATGAAAGAAATATGGCACCACAACAATCTGCCAAGAGAGGGCCACCCACCAAAACTCACAGACCAGGAGGGCATTAATCAGAGAGGCAACAAAGAGATCAAAGATAACGCAGAAGGAGCTGCAAAGCTCCACAGTGGAGATTGGAGTATCTGTCCATAGGACCACTTTAAGCCATGAACTCCACAGAGCTGGGCTTTACGGAAGAGTGGCCAGAAAAAAAAGCCATTGCTAAAAAAAGAAATAAGCAAACACATTTGGTGTTTGCCAAAAGGCAAACTTGAGCTTTTTGGCCATCAAGAAAAACGTTATGTCTGGCGTAAACCCAACACCTCTCATCACCCCGAGAACACAATCCCCACAGTGAAGCATGGTGGTGCCAGCATCATGCTGTGGGGATGTTTTTCATCGGCAGGGACTGGGAAGCTGGTCAGAATTGATGGAGTGATGGATGGCGCTAAATACAAGGAAATTCTTTCAGTCTTACAGAGATTTGAGACTGGGACGGATGTTCACCTTCCAGCAGGACAATGACCCTAAGCATACTGCTAAAGCAACACTCGAGTGGTTTAAGGTCAAAGCCCAGAACTCAATCCAATTGAGAATTCGAATCTGGTATCAGGATAAATATGACAATGAGTCACTGATTGTATACTATGTATTTTTTATTAGCTAAGCAATAAGTGGTAAATGCAATTTTCGTATATATGGGCTCTCTGTCCCACCTCGCAGGACAAACAGAGAACTGACTTTTCCTTGACAAAGATATTATAATTATTCCCTGACAGAAATAGTTCCTGCTTCTGAGCCGGCCTGTCAGAGTAGAGACTGGGCGTGGTTTAAACTCACCCAGCCAATCGTTGATTGTTGGCTCAGAGGCTGGTCACAGCCCGCTAAGCGCTTCAGTTGATAGATGTAACTGTTGCTGTGAAGAATATCTATGCGCTCATGCTCAATGCCGTTATCTCGCACCTGGCTCCGGTTATCTAACAAAATACCGTTTGTTCTCGCAACACTACGTTCTGAATGTGCCCCCCCAACTCATTGCAGAGTTCTTATGTCTTCATCTTATTTTGTATTTTTCCATCATGAGAAAGGCCCATGGCCCTGAAACTGTTAACAATGTCTCAAGTCAGCTATGTTGCATAGCACATACATACATCCACACAAGCCAACAGCAGATAATATTCAATCACATATATGGTAACGGGCTGTAGTGCATAACACAGAATCCTCATATGACTTGAAGATTGCTGTACACCAGCTGGACCCATCCAACTTGGAGCTGGAGCAGTTATGCCTTGAAGAATGGGCAAAAATCAGAGTGGCTAGATGTGCCAAGCTTGTAGAGACATACCTCAAGAGACTTGCAGCTGTAATGCTGCAAAAGGTGACTCTACAAAGTATTGACTTTCGGGGGGTGAATAGTTATGGACGCTCAAGTTTTCCGTTTTTTTGTCTGATTTCTTGTTTGTTTGACAATAAAAAATGTTTTGCATCTTCAAAGTGGCAGGCATGTTGTGTAAATCAAATGATACAAACCCCCTACAAATCCGTTTTAAATCCAGGTTGTAAGGCAACAAAATAGGAAAAATGCCAAGGGGGGTGAATACTTTCGTAAGCCACTGTATATCTCCAGGGAAATGTCTGACTTGGACATGAGAGAATATCGTCTTTGAAAAGTTTTCATTTTCTAACACAGTCAAAAATGGTAAAACATCTGGCTGCAGATGACAATAATGTAACTCTGTACTTATGGGTATTGTATTGTGAATGTTAGCAGTCATACGTGCTATAATACTTACTTGTTTTTATAACCATTTCATATAATGATAATCGACTTGATAATCGACTTGATTCACAGAACATTTCTCCAAATATAGTCCCAGCTGGAGACCTCAGAATAATTGACTTGATTCACAGAACATTTCTCCAAATATAGTCCCAGCTGGAGACCTCAGAATAATTGACTTGATTCACAGAACATTTCTCCAAATGTAGTCCCAGCTGGAAAGGGAGCAGATACTAATGTAACAGTTAATAAACAAACAAGTCAACAGCTTTATACTGGCATAACGTGCTGGCATAAAATACTTAAATAAAGTACTGGCATAACATACTGGCATTAAGTACATTTACATTTACATTACATTTAAGTCATTTAGCAGACGCTCTTATCCAGAGCGACTTACAAATTGGTGCATTCACCTTATGAAGTACTGGCATAACATGCTGGCATAAAGTACTGTCATAACATGCTGGCATAAAGTACTGTCAAACATGCTGGCATAAAGTACTGTCATAACATGCTGGCATAAACTACTGTCATAACATGCTGGCATAAACTACTGTCATAACATGCTGGCATAAAGTACTGTCATAACATGCTGGCATAAAGTACTGTCATAACATGCTGGCATAACTTACTGGCATGCCGTACTGGCGTAAAGTGCTGGCATAAAGTACTGGCATAACATGCTGGCATTAAGTACTTGCATAATGTGCTGGCATGAAGTACAAACATAAAGTACTGGCATAACATGCTTGCATAAAGTACTGGCATAAACTTCTGGCATAAAGTACTGGCATTATATGCTGGTGTAAAGTACTGGCATAAAGTGCTGGCTTAAAGTACTTGTATGAAGTAACGTGCTGCCATAAAGTACAGACATAATGTTCTGTCATAAAATGCATACAAAAATCCTAAAGGAATCCTGCAGCAGGACGTACAGAGCGACAGTCAAATGATGGTTTAGAAAGCAACGTTAGCACAACGTTCCCACAACCTTCTCAACCTGTTGTTCTCATTCTGTTATCTCTGACCACATACCTAAAACATCTCTGAGTGCACCCCTTGGCTCAGTAATCTCTATGTTACTTCAGAGTTGTGTGTGTGTGTGTGTGTGTGTGTGTGTGTGTGTGTGTGTGTGTGTGTGTGTGTGTGTGTGTGTGTGTGTGTGTGTGTGTGTGTGTGTGTGTGTGTGCGAGTGTGCGTGCGTGTGTGCGTGTGTGTGTGTGTGTGTAAACTTGCATGCGTGAGGAACACACATCTTATCTCTTTTACCGTTATTCCTGGCTACCATCCCTGGACACACCACCTTGTAAGGAGAAAAGAGGACTACACGTTGGGGCCATAGCATGCCACTTTCCCAGAATGCTTTGGGACTTTGTTAAATTACACCCAAAGAGACAGCAGAGAGCTCAGTGTCAATGTCAGTGTGTGTGCAGTGGAAAAAGGGGTTACTGACTTCTGAAGAGTATCTGGGCTGATTCTAAAGAACAACAGAGCCACCAGCTTTGTCTTGGTGTGTTGACAACAATTTAGTAGTAAAATAATCTCACTGAGTTAGTTGTAGTTTCAGTGTGTGTGTGTGTTTTAGACACCAATTCTCACCATGGCTCTGACCAGCTCTTCATCCAGTCGTTCCTCCTCTTCTTCGTTCCGCTCGTCAGCCTGCTACAGCAGTTCCAGCACCTACCGGTCAGAGGAGTCTGGCGGTGGGGCGGCGGACCCCCTGTTTGAGCCTTTCCTGGAGGCAGCAGGGGTGGGACCCCAAAGCCTGTTTGGAGAGGAGGGGGATGTAGCCCCCCTGTGTCTGGCCCCCTTCAGCCGACACTGCAAAGACTCTTACGGGCACCCAGGTGAGTGGGGGGTTGTTGAGTTGGGGGTTTGGGTGAATAAAAATAAAAAATAAATAAAAATATATATATATAAATATATGCCATTTAGCAGACGCTTTTATCCAAAGCGACTTACAGTCATGTGTGCATACATTCTACGTATGGGTGGTCCCGGGAATCGAACCCACTACCCTGGCGTTACAAGCGCCATGCTCTACCAACTGAGCTACAGAAGGACTATTAACTATTATTATTATTATTATTATTATATTATAGGGGGCGGCATGTAGGCTAGTGGTTAGAGTGTTGGGCCAGTAACCAAAAGCTTGTTAGATTGAATCCCCGAGCTGACAAGATAAAAATCTGTTATTCTGCCCCTGAACAAGGCAGTTAACCCCTTGTTCCTAGGCCATCATTGTAAATAAGAATTTGTTCTTAACTGACTTGCCTAGTTAAATAAAGGCTAAATTTAAAACAGTAAACAGCAGTTAAATTGAGTAGAAGCTATCCAGGGCCAGGCTCCTGCACCTTGGATGAAAGGTAGCCTAGTGGTTATGAGCAGATAAGAGCGCTGGGCCAATAACCAATAGGTTATTATAGGAGTGTCTAGACACTTGTCATGCAATTTCACTTGCTTTTAAGAAACTTAACACAACAGCGATAGACTTCCTCAGGCTTGTTCTGCAGTATGGGGGCCAAGGATAAAACATAGACAAAGGCTCCAAAAACACTTAAATGTGCCTTTTAGGAATGGCAGAGCTCTCATTATGGTGATGAACAGTTGAAGTCAGAAGTTTACATACACCTTAGCCAAATACATTGAAACTCAGTTTTCAAAACTACTGACATTTAATCCTTGTAAAATTCGCTGTCATAGGTCAGTTAAGATCGAACACCACTTTATTTTAAGAATGTGAAATGTCAGAATAATAGTAGAGAGAATGGTTTATTTCAGCTTTTATTTCTTTCATCACATTCCCAGTGGGTCAGAAGTTTACATACACTCAATTAGTATTTGGTAGCATTGCCTTGAATTTTTTAACTTGGGTCAAACGTTTCGGGTGTCCTTCCACAAGCTTCCCACAATAAATTTGGTGAATTTTGGCCTATTTCTCCTGACAGAGCTGGTGTAACTGAGTCAGGTTTGTTGGCCTCCTTGCTCACACACGCTTTTTCAGTTCCGCCCATAAATTTTCTATGGGATTGAGGTCAGGGCTTTGTGATGGCCACTCCAATACCTTGACTTTGTTGTCCTTAAGCCATTTTGCCACAACTTTGGAAGTATGCTTGGGGTCATTGTCCATTTGGAAGAACCATTTGCGACCAAGCCTTAACTTCCTGACTGATGTCTTGAGATGTTGCTTCAATATATCCACATGTCCTTCCTCATGATGTCATCTATTTTGTGAAGTGCACCAGTCCCTCCTGCAGCAAAGCACCCCCACAACATGATGCTGCCACCCCCATGCTTTACGGTTAGGATGGTGTTCTTTGGCTTGCAAGCCTCCCCCTTTTCCTCCAAACATAACAATGGTTATTATGGCCAAACAGTTCTATTTTTGTTTCATCAGACCAGAGGACATTTCTCCATGTGCAGTTGCAAACAGTAGTCTGGCTTTTTTATGGCAGTTTTGGAGCAGTGGCTTCTTCCTTGCTGAGCAGCCTTTCAGGTTATGTTGATATAGGACTTGTTTTACTGTGGATATAGATACTTTTGTACCGGTTTCCTCCAGCATCTTCACAAGGTCCTTTGCTGTTGTTCTGGGATTGATTTGCACTTTTCGCACCAAAGTACGATCATCTCTAGGAGACAGAATGCGTCTCCTTCCTGAGCGGTATGATGGCTGCGTGGTCCCACAGTGTTTATACTTGCGTACTATTGTTTGTACAGATGAACGTGGCACCTTCAGGCGTTTGGAAATTGCTCCCAAGGATGAACCAGACTTGTGGTCATCTACATTTTTTTCTGAGGTCTTGGCTGATTTCTTTTGATTTCCCCATGATGTCAAGCAAAGAGGCACTGAGTTTGAAGGTAGGCCTTGAAAGACATCCCAATTGACTCAAATTATGTCAATTAGCCTCTAAAGCCATGACATCATTTTCTGGAATTGTGAATTGTGTGAAATAATCTGTCTGTAAATAATAGTTGGAAAATGTACTTGTGTCATGCACAAAGTAGATGTCCTGACAGACTTGTCAAAAGTATAGTTTGTTGACAATACATTTGTGGAGTGTTGAAAAATGAGTGTTCATGACTTCAACCTAAGTGTATGTAAACTTCTGACTTCAACATGGGCATGCTCACACACAGGCCCCCTATTGCAGAACGAGTCTGAGGAAGTCTATTGTTTGTGGGGTAAGTTTCTAAAAACCATGTGAAACCTCAAAACAAAGTGTTTCTATAACATGTCATTACGTAAAAATGACGTGGGATATGTCAAAATGCAGATTTCTGGTACTTTAGCAAATCTTTGTTCATATAAAATATCTGATTTATAAAATGTTCCATTTGGTTTATATTACATGGCATTTAATGTAATATAACATACTTTTAAAAGACAGTATTGGTGCACAATTTGTACTTGAAATATCAAAAGGCACTGTATTTGTGGAATGACCAAGAAGCTGCTAGAGACTGTGGAAGTTACATGTGTTCTGGTAGAAAAGCAGCATCTCAAAGAAGATAATGAATCAGAACAGTGGGAGATGTCTGCCATTGGGCTCCAACCAGTCTCCAGTGTCTTAGCTAAAATGCTTTAATAGGCTATAAGAGGCCTGCCTGAGTGTTGGACAGTGTTGAGGCAGTGAAACTCTATTAGGTGCTAAAATGCCAAAGAGGGAAATTAAAACTAAGGAGCTTCCTCAGAGCCTGTTTATGGACTGTGTGTAGCTACTGGATGTCTAATAACCCAAATCAACATTATTATTGCAAATTATATTGTGAAATATATCATGCTTTTAATTTTTTCTCTGTATTACATTGAACATATGTTGTAAATAAAAGTGAATATGTGAAAAGTAAAACATTTAAAGGAAAAAGAAGTTGACATCATTTATGAGTAAGTCTTTGGTACCTCTCTGAATGATAACTATTTGACAGATAATATTTATTTTAATACATGTTGACGTCATAGATTAATGGTGCCACCTGTCAATGATTTTAGTCGGAATAATTAGGATTGAAATGGTTTCATTGTCCAGATCCGTTTACACTTGTGAGATATCCAGACACAATGCGTGCCTGACTACCTCCGCAGTTGGGCAGTAAGATCAGATCATAATGTGTCTTTTGATCATATACACCTGTCTGAAAATATGGGCACAATCAGCATGTTCGCACAACCGGTACAAAGGACGCAGGTTAGCACCGGGGATAAACGGGGCTTGAGTTTGGCTCTATTTTGTGCTGAGGGGTATACTACATATCAGGTCTCAGCGAGGTAACTTTAGTCAACTCTGAGTTAACCCAGTCATGGGAAAGTGGCTCACCTTTTGTTCAGGTACATTTCTATGGCAATGAATCCTTCAGAACTAACTTGCTCCAAGGCAGAGCTCTAGAAAGATGCCAGAATTTCTGACTTGGAATTCCGAGTTCGCTGAGACAGTTAAAAATATATTTTTTCCCAGTAGGAGTTTTTTTTTCTCAGTTGTCTGGAACGCACTGAAGTCAGAATTCAGAGATTTCCAAGTTCCCAGTTGTTTTGAACGCAGCATAACTCAGGGCTAACTCCATTTATCCTGAATGAAGTGTCTGTGTCTTCATTTGAGGAAGAGGACTGATTACATATTTTGTAGTTGTTTTTTTGTGTGTTTTAAACAAGTTTTCTGTAGTTCTACACATTTTGCCAAGGGGTAGAGAGAACATGTTTGAAGTTTAAAGCTAATTTCCTGCAATTCTACCCATTTTGCCATGATTTATGCCACGTTAATAATATCTGAGTGAGGGTGATCATCAAAATCAATGGTGGCCCACTGGAGGCCAGGCCCCTGGCTACATGTCCCGAGTGCCCGGTCGGTATTCGGCCATGATTACTACAAGTTTAGATAACTGGCTAGACTAATTTACCAATCGAAAAATTGTTACCTGACATGGTTAATTGAGTGACTGTCAGTGACTGACTAAACAAGAGAAAAACTGCTGATGAACAATCAAATGTTTAACTTACAGTTTGCGTATTCTACTATTCTAACTCTCAACAGTAAATTGAGACCCCAATTTATTTATTTGTATTTTGTTTTAAAATTCGGGGCCCCCTAGTGGCTGGGGGCCCTAAGCGACCGCTTCTGTCGCTTCTGACTGGAGCCAGTCCTTCTGACCTAGAATGCGAAGCTAACTGAAGCTGGCTAGCTTTATAAAAGCCTGATTAGATCTAGCTTGCTTTGTAGTATACCACTCAGGTTCTTTCTGGGAATTAAATTAGCTTTATGTTCCAAACAGAATCATTGCTCACTCATGAGCTCGAATGGCCTGTATTCTCCAGTTGTCTCCAAATAAAACTGAAATATATCCTCCCCCAAGAACTGGATAATAAACTTTAAATTCCTTTATATATTTTCTCTTGCTATGGTTTATTCTTCACCAAGTTGGTGATGGTAATGAGAACAAGAAAATAAGAATTGAATAAATCAACATATTCAAGTCTCCTCCACTAACTTTTGTCTGCACTTCCCTCCAGGCCCAACAAGTGGCACTGTGACAGGTCGTCCTGCCAGTATGGGCATGGTCAGATCGTTGGGGGAAAGTTATTACATGTCAGCTGACGTCAGTCAGTTTGAACCTCATGACATAGTGTTGATGGCCTACAACCACAACATAGTCATCCACGCTGAAAAGGTGAGTGTCTGAAGGTTATAGTGTGTATGTGTGGGTACCCATTAGTGAAAGAGGATGTGTCTGTGTGCACACTGTAGGTACAAATGATAAGTGCAATGATGTGTGTGTGTGTGCATTGTGTGTCCTGTTTAATGATGTGCTTGATTATTGTGTACTGGGGGATGATGAGGGAGAAGTGTGAATCTCAATGAAGGGTGAGGCTATTGGAGAGCTATATACAGATGCCATACCTTAACTTGAGCCAGTTTGCTACAGCAGAAAAATAAATCAGGCAGGAAATGTGATTAGTTTTGAATATTATAATTAATTTACATTATTTGTAAGGGTTGACACATTTTTGTTAGGGCAAATCAAGGCTGACATTTTAAAGTGGAAATTGCAAACTTTAGAAGCCTTCTTAAACCTTGAATGGACTACGAGTTTGTGTTACATGTTGTCCAGGAACATTCCTGCAACAACGGGATGATCAAATTGAGATACAACATCTGTATTTTACGGCTATAGTTGACCATTAATTGTTCTGTATAATCTCACTAGGCCTTCTGCTCTCCCAGCCTTAGCCAGGTGTAAGAAGTTTGTAATCAGTAGTAAATGGCAAAGTGGAGAGAGAGGAAACTGCTGCTGATGCTGTAAGGCAACCATGTCACAGCTCCTCTTTAACAGGCCAGAGAACCACTTAATAAAGCCAACATCCAGTCCTCTCATCCATTCACCATGTAGCCCCAAGGCCCTGCTTAGACAAATACTGCATTTACATTTACTGCTCTTTGGTCAACCGTTTGTTGTGATTCTTTGCCTGATCTCAGCTCCCCACCATCTTAATATGACCCTGATTCTCACATCAGGAAAAAAAAAAGACTTCAGCAACAGGACTTTTAAATTATGTGGATTATAATTCATGGACATTTTCCTAGGGGTTGATACATTTTTTTGTTAGGGCAAATCAAGTCTGACATTTTTAAGTGGAAGTTACAAACTTTAGAAGCGTTTTTAAACCTTGAATACACTACAATTTGCATTTCCTTGTAAGACAACAGTGATCAAAAGATAGATCTGTATGTACTGACCTCACTGTTTCTCACCTTCATCTCCCTCTTCTCACCATCCCTTCTTCCCTTGATTTATCCTCTCTATTCTATTCTCCCTCTCTTCACCATCTCTCATTTACTCCTCTGCTGGCCCTCTTCTATTTCTCTTCCTTCTTCCTCCCTCATTCTCTCACCATACCTTCTCTCCCTCAGGTGTTGGAGGATGGGAGTGTCAGTGATACTTTTACCCATAAGACCCTGCTACCGGAGGACATGGACCCCCTGTCGGTCAGTGGCACACTGACCCCTGAGGGCATGCTGGTGGTCAGTGTCATGAGGATCCCCACTATGGGGGTTATGGAGCCTCCTACACCCCCTGAATACCGCTCTGAGGCACACCTCTGACTTCAGATGGGTTTTTATTTTCACCCTCCAGTTTTATACCTAGCATTTGACTACATCACATCTCTACTATCGTTAAAAAATGATTTGATTTCAGTTGATTTTTTATTTGTTTATGGGTTAATGTTGATTTAATAAATGAATCAAAGGGAATGCATTAAAAAAAGGTATCATTAACATTGCACCATATTAAAGTAAGTGACCTGGGGTTTGGTTTGTAACATACACCGCACATCCTGGTCAAAGAAACATTCATGCCAGGTTACAGATAGACCCCCCCCCCCAAAAAAAATACTGAACACACTGGGTAGACCTGACATAGAGCTCTGTTCATGAATAAGTGACTAGCTATTTATTGCATATTTCCTGACAAAGAATACTTGCCCAGAACCATAGAGCCAGTAGTATCTTGGATGATAATTGGTCTGACAAGTTTTAAGAGAAGCAAAAATAAATCTCATGCTTGTCATCCCCTCTCAGCATTCTCCTAGCCTCTCGCTCACACAGTATCAGTCGTAAGTCAGACGGAGTTTAGTTTGCTCAGGGAAACTTTCTTCATAGAGCCCTCTGCACTTTTTTTTGTTGCAGCAATTACATCATTCTGCCTGCTTGACTATGAGTCACAGTTAAAATAGTCCCCCCCTTGTATCCTCCTCACTCTCTGCCAATCTGGGGAGACAGACTTTTACTGTGACACCTTCATTTATTATTAATCAATATGAAGTCCACATCGCCTGGGACAGGAGATGAAACTGAAAGTGGTTGTGTTGAGCATGTGTAAAACTGTTCCAAGAACTAGCACCACCACTGTCAAGAACTAGCACCGGCACCACCACAATACAAATGGCTTGTATGCCAATAAATTACAGAAGATAGGTAAAAAAAAAGAAGTTTTGTTTTGTACAATTTTCTCTCCATCATACACATACTCTGTCTCTCACACACAGACAGACAGACATGAATAATTGAAATCTCTAACAGGATTGGGCAGTGTTAGGTCTCATCTCAGATTGCAGTGTTGAGTGTTGGTCAGATTACAGGGATTACAGATTACACGGTGACATAATCCAGAACAAAAAGGCATCAGAGACGGCCTGTTATCTCATCTGGAACAGCAGGGACGGGGCAGTTTAAAACACACCCTACTCTACAGCACAGCTGTCTGGAACACAGACGCTAGGCTCCACAGGGAGAGAGGTATACTTTTCACACCGTAACAAATTAACCCATTTAGCTATAATTAAGCATTTATCTGCCCATTTCAGTACAGATGGCATTTCACTCAGAAAAACAGATTTTTTTAAACAACAAACACAGTCCAGAGGGATAGAAAAACAGAAAGAGAAAAAAACAGTTGCTGTTCTACAGCTTCTGGGAGGAGAGGGGGATGAGAGAAAAAGAGGGGTGAGGTAAAAGAAGATTCCAGACTCCCATTTGTTAAAAATGTCTTTATTCATCCCTGATATAAAAACAAATTGTGAAAAATAGCACTGGACTTGTTAAACTCTGGCTGGTTTGACCCCAGTGAGTTTCCATAGTGGGCCTATAACACATCATACAGTCCAGAGTCAGACAGAGACAGTACAAGCAGCAGAATCCAGAAATGGCCTGGGACCAAACAGACAGTGTGTGTCATAACATACATATTGTTTAACATTTTTTAATTTCTTTACAAAAATAAGGTTCTTGCATTCATGTCAAGTCATATATTAAAATCTGGTTAGAAAGTGAGATGAACAATCATTATTGCACAAGTTGATTACCTAATCATTCAAATGGAAATAATTAAAAAACTAACAAATCAGATTCTTCTATTTTGATTAATACCTATTAATAAATATGCGCCTGCCCTAAAATATCTATCTTGTAGTAAATGATGCCATAGAGAACAGAAAAGGAAATAAGGATAGAATGACTTCAGAGAAACGCAAAATAATGAAAAACCCATCTGAAAAATACAAACACCAAAGCAAATGAAACGTGCATTTTCTCTGGTCCCTTTGGCAAGCTTGGGGACTGACAACGGAGAGTTGTCATGGTTGCACACTGTAATTGCACACTGTACTGACACATCGTATATATATATATATATATGCAGGGACATGGGTAGTCATCTCTATCCCTTAAAAACTCATTTGCAGAGAAAACCTATCCTACCCCTGTTACCATGCAGGGGCCAGGATGATGTAGGCACTTGTGAAATGACGATGTCATACAGACCACCGAGAACACCCATGGGTCCTTTAAACATTCTATAAACGCTGTTCCTGTTACCTCAGGTAGTGGGTCTCATTCTGCTAGCGTTATAGTGTTACTTCCATTATACAAATGACATACATAAACATTGTAGAAAAGTTGGGTACATGCTGCAAGGCTGGAAAAACATTGAACATTGGACCTTTTTATAACAATCAGACAGGGAAGAGCAATACGCAACAACAACTAAAAAGGAGTTGCAGGAAGTTGCAGTTGCATAGATAGCAATGTAGATCAGTTCGATTTTAAATTAACAATCATGTATTACAGCAATGATGTTAAATCTGTAAACATATAGCAAAGTCTTAAATCCACACATTCCCCAAAAAGCCCATCTCCTTTTCCAAAATAAGCCATGATTAAAGCTCATTGTATGAATGAATGAATCAAACCTAGATCAAAACTAATGCAATGAGAAAAGATGCAAAATAAGTGAGAATAAAAACATTCAACAAAATAGCCATCAGCATATTGACATTGTCCATTAAAATGATATACACCCAGAGTTACACTTAGAAAGTAACCTATCCAACCCTGTATACACAACAGTATATTTATCATTTATTCTGTTGGTCATAGTTCTAACAATATGAAAACACAGCCTTCAACATGCACTCTTTCATGCAAAGCCATGCTGTCACTCAAGGTGTGTGAGTGTGTCTCTCTGCGTGTGAGGATGGGCATGTCAGTCTGTGAAAATGTTAGTGTGCGTGTGTGTGTGTGTGTCCTTTAACCAATGTGGCAATGAGTAAGGAGTCTGAATGTGTATAACCACAGTTAGATACTCTGAGTTTGCGTATGTGAGCAGAAATTATGATATTGCTGGGTGAAAACAGTAAATCCAAATAACAACCATTGCAGGTGGAACGAGTGTTTGACACAGGAAGTGACTCTGCTCAGTCCTTTTCAGAGGCATCAGGCCTTTCAGTGCAAACATTACAAAGGAGGGAGGAAGAAAGCCTCAAAATGACCCCTGCCTGTTAATCAATCAGAGTGAGAGAGAGAGAGGGAATGAGAGAGTGAGAGACTGAAAGAAAACGAGTAGTGGCCATACTTACTTTTTTTTACCGACAATTCAATAAGGGAGTGTATGTGATCTGATTGGAAGCTGCACACTGGGCTTGTGCAGTATGGAGCTTATATCACCAATGGTGGGGATGTGAAGTTGGCCAACCAGAAAGCTACCCTGGATTCTATTGAAGAAAACTCCCTAACACAGCAGATTAGATAACAGAAAATGCTTTCTTTCTTCCATTCAATCTCCATCTTCCCCCTCTCCTTCTTCCTCTCCTCCTCTCTCCCTAGCCCAACATACTCAGTCAGGCTTATTAAGAGCCACATCTAGAGAAAGCTCTCTTCTCTTGGACTGGCTCTTAATAAAACCTGTGTGTGTTTGAGGCCGTGTTTTCTTAAAGGAGTGCACAGCATGTGTGTTGAAGCATGCTGAGAGGTAAATGTTAACACATGCTTTCACCATACATACATACATACTGTACATCTGTACATCTGCATAGAGTAGACTATTCTCTCACCCAGACTAAAGCACTAATGTAACACAGAAAATAATAGGGGTAGAGGGAGAGGACTGAAAGAAAGAGTGGTGAAGACAGAACAGTATGTGGTTCTCTCTACAGAGGCAAGGTGAAAAAAAAGACATTTTATTGTCACATACATACACACCAGATAGTTGCAGGGATATGTGTTGTTTTACCGGGTCAGCCATAGTAGTACGGCACGCCTGGAGCAAATTAGGGTTAAGTGTTGCTCAAAGATACAGACTTTTCACCTAGTTGCCTCGGATATTCGAACCAGGGACCTTTCGGTTACTGGCCCAATGATCTAACCACTAGGTTACTTATTTCCAGGTCACTAAAACAGATGGGAACAAACTAGAACACTGCTGAAATGATAAGACTGAAATGTGTCTGATAAGAAGATTCAAATCACAAAGGAATTAAAGCAGGTGGTTGGTTTCACTACTTTCTTCGTGTAAATACATACCAACCAATGCGTCCATGCACTCAATACATACACTCACATCCATACCGGTACACAAGTCTATCTGCTTGTCACTGTTGAACCGTCTGCATATGGAAGACTGGTTTACAGAAACGTTTACAGGTCCACAAAATGCAAACAAACTGAACATTTCCTCACCAATACCAAATTAGGCAAAAAAAGAAAATGCAATCCCTTTTACAGTCAAAACACACTCTATACATTTTGTTCTGACAAACTTTGTTAAGCAGTGACACCTTAACTCCTCTCCCCTCCCTAACACACAGATCTATTCTGTTGTGGGCCCCCCCTCAAGCCTAGTGGAGAGCAGGGTCCAGTCTGTGGTGAGTCAATCCCTCCTCCATAAGAGCTGAGTAAGTGTAGGGCCCAAAGGCCAACCAGGAGGAGGGGTAAAGGAGAAAGGGATGGAGAGGAAGGTTAGGAGAGGAAGAAGAGGAAGCGAGAACTCTATATTCCAGAATTAAATATTGATCCAAGCTATGAGGTTGCAGCATCGGTAGTGGTTTTTAAGTGGGTGGGGGGGGGGGGGATCAACGCTCATCCTACTCCTCGGTAATATACCTGTCTACATTAACCTGTCCCAATCCCCATCCAATATACCTCTCCCAAAAATCTGTCCCCATCCCCCTCACTGGAACTTCTCGTCAGAGTCGGAGGCCAGGTGCTCCCGGGGGAGGGACATGGATTTGTGACGGTCCCACAGCTTGTGGAGCTCTGTGGCTTCGTTCTCGCTATTGCTGCTGCTGCTGCCGCTGGTGCCACTGTCCCGGAAACTGGACAGAGGGGGGCGCACTTTCACCCCCTTCACTGCCACAGACCCCTCGATGGCCTTCCGCAGCTACAGAGATTATACAGGAAGAATCAGTCAACAAAGGCCAAGAGACTTTCCCAATCCAAAAGAGACCACTAGCCTGAACACTACGGGTCACAGTTATGGAGTACCAGTCAATTTGGGATTGAAAATAATTAAGGCTTTGTATCAGAGAGGACAGTTGGGTTAAATGCGGAAGACACATTTCAGTCGAAGGCATTCAGTTGAACAACTGACTAGGGTTCCCCCTTTTGTGTAGACCAAAGCAGAATGGTGAGGTTTAACCATGGCAATATCACAGGTGATAATATAGGGCGTGTGGATCTGCTACCATGGTAATAAAGTAGTCTTGGGCCATATACTGGGGTATTTGGAAATGGCTACGGGATGTTTTTTCATTACAGTCAATACCGTTGAAACTATTTATTTGAAGTAATACTTTTTTTCCTTCATATTTCTAGTTACTTGTTAAGCAAATACCTGCAGTCATCTTATGCAATATGTTAAGAGATAACGATTGCGTTTCTCATTTCACCGGTCACAGTTTTTCATTATGAAGCTTACCGGTTGTTCCGTTTACTTTACGAGTACACAACGACAAGAGTCACTCTCTGCTGTGCAACATGCACCAGATGATCTAGTTACAGTAGGGAATCCACAACTAAATGTTTGCCAGCTAGATATCTTATAAATATGAAGTGTCTAAAATGTGTTAAATGCTCTGCAGTTGTGCACTTGGTTTGCTAATTTAGTAGCTAGTTAGCTTTCTAGCTAAGTGTTTAGCTTCTTCCAAAATTAAGCTTCCCAAATCAAATTGTATTTGTCACATGCGCCAAATACAACAGGTGTAGAACTTACTGTGAAATGCTTACTTACAAACCCTTAACCAACAAATCAGTTAAGAAAATATAAAAGTAACACAATAGAATAATAATAATAATGAGACTATATACAGGGGGTACCGGTACCGAGTCAATGTGCGGGGATACAGGTTAGTTGAAGTCATTTGTACATGAGGGCAGGGGTAAAGTGACTATGCATACATAATAAACAGCGAGTAGCAGCAGTGTACATGAGGGCAGGGGTAAAGTGACCATGCATACATAATAAACAGCGAGTAGCAGCAGTGTACATGAGGGCAGGGGTAAAGTGACCATGCATACATAATAAACAGCGAGTAGCAGCAGTGTACATGAGGGCAGGGGTAAAGTGACCATGCATACATAATAAACAGCAAGTAGCAGCAGTGTACATGAGGGCAGGGGTAAAGTGACCATGCATACATAATAAACAGCAAGTAGCAGCAGTGTACATGAGGGCAGGGGTAAAGTGACCATGCATACATAATAAACAGCGAGTAGCAGCAGTGTACATGAGGGCAGGGGTAAAGTGACCATGCATACATAATAAACAGCGAGTAGCAGCAGTGTACATGAGGGCAGGGGTAAAGTGACCATGCATACATAATAAACAGCGAGTAGCAGCAGTGTACATGAGGGCAGGGGTAAAGTGACCATGCATACATAATAAACAGCGAGTAGCAGCAGTGTACATGAGGGCAGGGGTAAAGTGACCATGCATACATAATAAACAGCGAGTAGCAGCAGTGTACATGAGGGCAGGGGTAAAGTGACCATGCATACATAATAAACAGCGAGTAGCAGCAGTGTACATGAGGGCAGGGGTAAAGTGACCATGCATACATAATAAACAGCGAGTAGCAGCAGTGTACATGAGGGCAGGGGTAAAGTGACCATGCATACATAATAAACAGCGAGTAGCAGCAGTGTACATGAGGGCAGGGGTAAAGTGACCATGCATACATAATAAACAGCGAGTAGCAGCAGTGTACATGAGGGCAGGAGTAAAGTGACCATGCATACATAATAAACAGCGAGTAGCAGCAGTGTAGAAACAAAGAAGGGGGGTGTCAATGGAAATAGTCTGGTTGGCCATTTGATTAATTGTTCAGCAGTCTTGCCCTGCGGAAGCAGAGAGAACAGTCTATGACTTGTGTGACCAGAGTCTTTGACGATTTTTCCTTCCTCTGACACAGCCTAGTATATATAGTACCAGTCAAACGTTTGGACACAACTTCTCATTCAAAGGTTTTTCTTAATTTAGACTATTTTCTACATTGTAGAATAATAGTGAAGACATCAAAACAATGAAATAACACATATGGAATCATGTAGTAACCAAAAAAGTGTTAAACAAATCAAAATACATTTTATATTTGAGTTTCAATAAAAGTAGCCACCCTTTGCCTTGATGACAGCTTTGCACACTCTTGGCATTCTCTCAACCAGCTTCATGAGGTAGTCACCTGGAACACATTTAAATTAACAGGTGTGCCTTGTTAAAAGTTAATTTGTGGAATTTCTTTCCTCAATGCGTTCAGCCTGGTACGGCAACTGCTCGGCCTCTGACCGCAAGGCACTACAAAGGGTAGTCCGTACGGCCCAGTACATCACTGGGGCTAAGCTGCCTGCCATGCAGGACCTCTACACCATGCGGTGTCAGAGGAAGGCCCTAAAAATTGTCAGACCCCAGCCATAGACTGTTCTCTTTACTACAGCATGGCAAGCAGTACCGGAGTGCCAAGTCTATGACAAAAAGGCTTCTCAACAGGTTTTTCCCCCAAGCCAAAAGACTCCTGAACAGGTAATCAAATTACTATTTGCATTGTGCCCCCTCCACCCAAACCCCTCTTTTACACTGCTGCTACTCTCTGTTTATCATATATACATAGTCACTTTAACTATACATTCATGTACATACTACCTCAATTGGCCCGACCAACGAGTGCTCCTGCACATTGGCTAACCGGTCTATCTGCATTGTGTCCCACCACCAGCAAACACCTCTTTTACGTTACTGCTACTCTCTGTTCATCATATATGCAGTCACTTTAACCATATCTACATGTACATACTACCTCAATCAGCCTGACTAACCAGTGTCTGTATGTAGCCTTGCTACTTTTATAGCCTCGCTACTGTCTTTTTACTGTTGTTTTTATTTCTTTACTTACCTATTGTTCACCTAATACCTTTTTTTGCACTATTGGTTAGAGCCTGTAAGTAAGCATTTCACTGTAAGGTGAAATTGTATTCAGTGCACGTGACAAATAAACTTTGATTTGATTTGTGTGGTTCCCACCGTGAAGCATGGAGGAGGTGGTGTGATGGTGATTTGCTGGTGACACTTGTTAGTGATTTATTTAGAATTCAAGGCACACTTAACCAGCATGGCTACCACAGCATTCTGCAGCGATACGCCATCCCATCTGGTTTGTGCTTAGTGGGACTATAATTTGTTTTACAACAGGACAGCCCTGTGTAAGGGCTATTTGACTAAGAAGGAGTAGGTGTGTCCTACATGGCAGGAAGCTTGGTCCCAGTGATGTACACACTACCCTCTGTAGCACCTTACGGTCAGATGCCGAGCAGTTGCCATACCAGGCGGTGATGCAACCGGTCAGGATGCTATCGGTAGTGCAGCTGTAGAACTTTGAGGATCTGGGTACCCATACCATGTCTCCTGACCCATACCATGTCGCCGTACCCTCTTCACAACTTTCCTGGTGTGTTTGAACCATGTTAGGTTGTTGGTGATGTGGACACCAAGGAACTCTCGACCCGCTCCACTACAGTCCTGTCGATGTGAATGGGGGCCCTCCTTTTCCTGTAGTCCACAATCTTCTCCTTTGATGCTCTTTGTTCTTTGCAGTCTAATATTTGTTTGGTCTGTGCAGCAAAATCTGAATAGCATATTTTTGTTACTAGAATAACCTTATGGGCTGGGTTGTCTGTCCTGCAAATACATTAGGTCAGAGACTAAAGTATTTGTTAGCATTTAGTTAGCATTCTCTATAGGATTTGACATGTACTTGTTAGCATTTCTAACCTTCGGATTACAAAAGCTCAGTGTGGTTCGAAAATTGCTCCCATTGTGTTCAGTGCAGGTATTACTGAATATCCTGGTATTGCACAAGGTCAGTATGAAGATATGACAATATGCATACTGCCCAAGCCTATAATAAAGTAAAAATGACCACATTTTATGGTTATGGAAGTCAACATTTATCACCCCTAACAATAGCCCTGATCAGATGTCATGCCACACACTCCATCCCTATCCTTCCCCAACCATGACAGACGTCTGACCAACAGCTGTTTCTAAACACACACAAACACAGCCTCCCCTGTATATCTAGTTATTAGGAGGTATAAGGAGAGCTGAGATACAGCAGTACTGTGTGACAGAGAAAGTACTGCTGCATATGACCCTGCTGGTCATCGATGAACATTTGAACATCTTGAAGAACAATCTGGCCTTAAATGGCCATGTACTCTTATAATCTCCACCCGGCACAGCCAGAAGAGGACTGGCCACCCCTCAGAGCCTGGTTCCTCCTCCTTTCTAGGTTCCTGTCTTTCTAGGGAGTTTTTCCTAGCCACTGTGCTTCTACATCTGCATTGCTTGCTGTTTGGGGTTTTATGCTGGGTTTCTGTACAGCACTTTGTGACAACTGCTGATGTACAAAGACCTTTATAAATATATTTGATTGATTGATTGAAGAAGCAAGGCGAGGAGACGAGGCAAGGAGAAGCTCGTCTCACTGCTGTTTTTGTCTGCTTGTCTAACACCAAACAAAAGGCCTAAATGTCAGCCAGTGGAACAACACTGTGCTTAGCAACAATCTCCTGTTTCCTAGCCAATTTACAAAGACAGCATGCTTCTGCCTGTTTTGTTTGTGAAGAGAGAGCAAGAGAGAAATAACAAGAGACAGTGAGAGGAGAGACTGCAAGGAACATTAACCAGTAATTCGTCTTGCTGTCTGTCACCAATTGAAGGGCCGGAAAGAGCAGAGCTCATTAATGCTGACTGTGTGTGATGGTGGTGACCGTTCCCTTTGAGTCAGTCAACTTCGGTACAACACAAAGTCACAAGGACAATGAAATCTGTCGGGGTCAGGATTCCATTTTCTCACAGTATTTTGTACCGACATTGAATGAAAAGAGAACATAACGTTATGACTATAACTACTGTTCCCTGAAGGAGGGAAACGAGGTACAGCACCTGTTTGTCCCCACACCACATGTTCCTGGGCGTTGAATGAAAAGAGAACGTAACGTTATGACTATAACTACTGTTCCCTGAAGGAGGGAAACAAGGTACAGCACCTGTTTGTCCCCACACCACATGTTCCTGGGCTCGGTGAAAAGCAGTATTAAATTGAAGGAATGAATCCGAGCCTCACTATTATCACCTGTGGAAGGCGGGGCTTTCATTGGCCTTCTCAGGCCTGATTTTAGTTCATTCAACCAAAGTTGCAAGAGAGTGAATCCCCCATAGTATGTTGTACTGATATATCCCTCCTTCAGTGAACAGTAGTTACAGTCATAACGTCATGATATGCTGATGATTGTGACAGTGAGAAAGATGACGATGATGGAGAGGTCTATGAAAATGGTGGCTGTTGTGATGTTGTAATCGATGATGATGATGGGACAGTGCCATGTTGATGTGCACAACCCCAGGTGATCTGTGTCACTCACTTCTTTGAGGGACACCACTCCGATGAGTCGTCCAATGCTGGTGACGTAGGCATGGTCCAACCCCAGCAGAGAAAAGATGGTGTGGGTCTGGGGACAAGAGAACAACACACTTAGAACCCACATCCAGAACAGAACCAACTGCTAGAACACTTAGAACCAATATATAGAACAGCTAGAACTGTTAGAATCAATATCTAGAACTCTTAGAAAGAACATTTAGAATACTTGGAACGAACAACTTAAACTGGTAGAACCAACATCTAGAACACAACCAACCATATATTTCCTTTTGACACTCCTTTATAGACATAAAGAACAATACACTTAGAACCCACATTTAGAACACTTAGAACCAACATCTAGAGCACTTAGAATCATAGATTCCCTTTTGACATTCATATGGAGGCCCTTCTGAATCACAAAACAGTAAACATCTGAAAGCAGCTATTAAACTACAGCAGTTAGTGCATTAGAACAGTCAGCTCAGTGGTCACTGGAGAGCTGAATGGTGTACAAGCTCCTTCCTCATTCAAATAATGAAGTAAATCAGCAAGTCATCAAAAGTAATCACCTTGATTAGCCTAATCGGGTGTTTGAGCACCACTGAGCTAGATTGTTGTGAAAGGTACAACATCCCTACTGATACTGTAAGCTGCTAGAACCTCAAGTGAACCACACAGACAGCAGCTTGAGCCTAAACCCAAATCACAGGAAATAGAATAACCTTATTGTTATTTCAATATTTAATGCAATAGGAGTTAACCATTACAATGTTCCAGGAAACAAACACATAAAACAGCATGGAATACACATTACCCAGACTGATAGACGCAAGAGAACAAACACCAATGTTTATAAGTCTCTCTCACACAAACACACACAGACAATCTGGGACAAAAATGAATATGGCAATAAATTGTCTGAATTGATGCAATAACGATAAATATGACAATGTGCCCACAGTGAAAAGAAAATATCATTTAAAAAAGGTCCAATGCATCAGTTTTTTTCTGGGTAACAATTAGGTATCTTACTGTGATCGTTTTCAATTTTTTAAAAATGTTTAAAAAAGAAACAAAAATTGCTTCTGAGCAAAGAGCAATTTATCAAGTTTTGCTAGGAATGTTTGGGAATTGGGAGGGGAAAACTGACCACTTGCTGTTATTGGCAGAGGTTTTGAAACGTTTTCACTAGGCAGGACGAAACTCCATCCCAAATTTCAAGGGGTCTTTTCGGAAAATATTACTCCTACCTCATAGTATGTACAGTATATGTATACATACAGTACCGGTCAAATGTGTGGACACATCTACTCAACTCAAGGGTTGGTCTTTATAATTACTATTTTCTACATCATAGAATAATAGTAAAGACATCAAAACTATGAAATAACACATATCATGTAGTATCATGTAGTAACTAAAAAATATTTGATATATTTGAGATTCTTCAAAGTAGCAACCCTTTGCCTTGATGACAGCTTTGCACACTCTTGGCATTCTCTCAACCAGCTTCATGAGGAATGCTTTTCCACAGGTCTTGAAGGAGTTCCCACATATGCTGAGCACTTACGGTGGGAACCAAACATGCAGAGATCATCCGTTCACCTACTCTGTGTCTCACAAAGACACAGCGGTTGTAACCAAAAATCTCTCATTTGGACTCATCAGACAAAGGAAAGATTTCCACCGGCCTAATGTCCATTGCTCGTGTTTCTTGGCCCAAGCAAGTCACTTCTTCTTATTGGTGTTCTTGAGTAGTGGTTTCTTTGCAGCTATTCGACCATGAAGTCCTGAGTCACACAGTCTCCGCTGAACAGTTGAGATGTGTCTGTTACTTTTATTTGCATTTATTTGGGCTGCAATCTGAGGTGCACAGATTGTAGTAACCACTTATTTTTGGTTACTACATGATTCCATGGGTTATTTCATAGTTTTGATGTCTTCACTATTATTCTACAATATAGAAAATAGTAAAAATTAAGAAAAACCCTGGAATGAATAAGTGTGTCCACACTTTTGACTGGTACTGTATATATAAATCACAGTCAAATCACGTTTTTGACTACTCTGGGCCTTTAAACTACTACTACTAGTTTGATCGTTGTACCACCATCAATTGTCCTATTAACAAGCCCCCATATTAGCAAACTTATTTCATTACAAACTTCACATTTCTCTAGTATAGGCTACTTCTCACAATGAACGACATCAGCAAAATGCCTGCGATAAGTGATTGGTATGGTCAGTGTTGATTGTCCCAGCTCTAATACACACACTTGATTTGTTCTTCTATCCTCGTGGTGACCTATTCAAAATCCTATTTTCCCTAACCATAACCCGTAACACTGTCCCTAAATCGAAAAGTACTGTATCCCTAAAGCTTAAAATAGCCTTTGTCCTCATGGGGACGTGGACAATGTCCCCACAAGCGATCATTTTTCTTGTTTAACTATCCTTGTAGGGACCTTTGAGGATAGAAGTACCAACCACACACACAGAGATGAATATGTGGAGGGAGATTGTGTGTTGTAATGGGTGTTGGCAGTGTGCGGCGAGGGAGGTTGAGGGAGGGGAGAGCTTGATGGATTGGTGCAGAATCCCACTCTTAAATGTTTAAACAGCAGGCACACCGAGCAGGGAAGAAAGGAGGGGAGAAGAGAGGAGAAGGGGGTGGGCATTATGAATGGAGGACATTAGCTTGCCAGGCAAGAGTGTGTGTGTAAAAAATGTTCTGTAGTGTATGTGAGTGTGTGTCACAGTAGGACAACTAAATCAACACTGTTCAATAGCACCACCCCCCCCTTCATGCAGCCTGTTCTTTAATCCTGCACTCAGAGGGAGACTTATTGTGGCAGTACAGACATGCTTGTGTGTGTGTGCGCTTGCAATGCAGTGACTATAATAGCATTGACACTGGACTATCCATCTACTATACTAATTTTACAATATCAATCCTGGAGCGATTTAGTCAAAGGGGCGTTGTACGTACAGACAGACGTACAGACAGAGAGACGTACAGACAGAGAGACGTACAGACAGAGAGACGTACAGACAGAGAGACGTACAGACAGAGAGACGTACAGACAGACAGACGTACAGACAGACAGACGTACAGACAGACAGACGTACAGACGTACAGACGTACAGACAGACGTACAGACAGACAGACGTACAGACAGAGAGACGTACAGACAGAGAGACGTACAGACAGAGAGACGTACAGACAGACAGACGTACAGACAGACAGACGTACAGACAGACAGACAGACAGACAGACAGACAGACAGACAGACAGACAGACAGACAGACAGACAGACAGACAGACAGACAGACAGACAGACAGACAGACAGACAGACAGACAGACAGACAGACAGACAGACAGATGTACAGACAGAGAGACGTACAGACAGAGAGACGTACAGACAGAGAGACGTACAGACAGAGAGACGTACAGACAGACAGACAGACAGACAGACAGACAGACAGACAGACGTACAGACAGACAGACGTACAGACAGACAGACGTACAGACAGACAGACGTACAGACAGACAGACGTACAGACGTACAGACGTACAGACGTACAGACGTACAGACGTACAGACGTACAGACGTACAGACGTACAGACGTACAGACGTACAGACGTACAGACGTACAGACGTACAGACAGACAGACAGACAGACGTACAGACAGACAGACAGACAGACAGACAGACAGACAGACAGACAGACAGACAGACAGACAGACAGACAGACAGACAGACAGACAGACGTACAGACAGACAGACGTACAGACAGACAGACGTACAGACAGACACAGGCAGACGTACAGACAGACACAGGCAGACGTACAGACAGAGACAGACAGACGTACAGACAGAGACAGACAGACGTACAGACAGAGACAGACAGACGTACAGGCAGAGACGTACAGACGTACAGGCAGAGACGTACAGACAGACAGACGTACAGACAGACAGACGTACAGACAGACAGACAGACGTACAGACGTACAGACAGACGTACAGACAGACAGACGTACAGACAGAGAGACGTACAGACAGAGAGACGTACAGACAGAGAGACGTACAGACAGAGAGACGTACAGACAGACAGACGTACAGACAGACACAGGCAGACGTACAGACAGACACAGGCAGACGTACAGACAGACACAGGCAGACGTACAGACAGAGACAGACAGACGTACAGACAGAGACAGACAGACGTACAGACAGAGACAGACAGACGTACAGGCAGAGACGTACAGACAGAGACAGGCAGACGTACAGACAGAGACAGGCAGACGTACAGACAGAGACAGGCAGACGTACAGACAGAGACAGGCAGACGTACAGACAGAGACAGGCAGACGTACAGACAGAGACAGGCAGACGTACAGACAGAGACAGACAGACGTACAGACAGAGACAGACAGACGTACAGACAGACGTACAGACAGACGTACAGACAGACGTACAGACAGACAGACAGACAGACAGACAGACAGACAGACAGACAGACAGACAGACAGACAGACAGACAGACAGACAGACACATGTAGACAGACAGAGACAGACGTACAGACAGACAGACGTACAGACAGACATACAGACAGACAGAGACAGATGTACAGACAGACAGACAGACAAATGTACAGACAGACAGACAAATGTACAGACAGACAGACAAACGTACAGACAGACAGACAAACGTACAGACAGACAGACAAACGTACAGACAGACAGACAAACGTACAGACAGACAGACAAACGTACAGACAGACAGACAAACGTACAGACAGACAGACAAACGTACAGACAGACGTACAGACAGACAGACAAACGTACAGACAAACGTACAGACAGACAGACAAACGTACAGACAAACGTACAGACAGACGTACAGACAGACGTACAGACAGACGTACAGACAGACAGACGTACAGACAGACAGAGACAGACGTACAGACAGACAGACAGACAGACAAACGTACAGACAGACAGACAGACGTACAGACAGACAGACATACGTACAGACAGACAGACGTACAGACAGACAGAGACAGACACAGACGTACAGAGACAGACGTACAGACAGACAGACAAACGTACAGACAGACAGAGACCGACGTACAGACGTACAGACAGAAAGACAAATGTACAGACAGACAGACAAATGTACAGACAGACAGACAAACGTACAGACAGACAGACAAACGTACAGACAGACGTACAGACAGACAGACAGATGTACAGACAGACAGACGTACAGACAGACGTACAGACAGACAGACAAACGTACAGACAGACAGACAGACGTACAGACAGACAGACAGACGTACAGAGACAGATGTACAGACAGACAGAGACAGGCGTACAGACAGACAGAGACAGACGTACAGACAGACAGAGACAGACGTACAGACAGACAGACAAACGTACAGACAGACAGACAAACGTACAGACAGACAGACAAACGTACAGACAGACAGACAAACGTACAGACAGACAGAGACAGATGTACAGACAGACAGATGTACAGACAGACAGACAGACGTACAGACAGACAGAGACGTACGTACAGACAGACAGAGACGTACGTACAGACAGACAGAGACGTACGTACAGACGTACAGACGTCCAGACAGACAGACGTCCAGACAGAGACGTACAGACAGATGTACAGACGTACAGACAGACAGACGTACAGACAGACAGACGTACAGACAGACAGACGTACAGACGTACAGACGTACAGACGTACAGACGTACAGACGTACAGACGTACAGACAGACGTCCAGACAGACAGACGTCCAGACGTACAGACAGACAGACAGACGTACAGACAGACAGACGTACAGACAGACAGACAGACGTACAGACAGACGTACAGACAGACAGACAGACAGACAGACAGACAGACAGACAGACAGACAGACAGACAGACAGACAGACAGACAGACAGACAGACAGACAGACAGACAGACAGACAGACGTACAGACAGACAGACAGACGTACAGACAGACAGACAGACAGACGTACAGACAGACAGACAGACGTACAGACAGACAGACAGACAGACGGACAGACAGACAGACAGACAGACGTACAGACAGACAGACAGACGTACAGACAGACAGACAGACAGACAGACAGACGTACAGACAGACAGACAGACAGACAGACAGACAGACAGACAGACAGACAGACAGACAGACAGACAGACAGACAGACAGACAGACAGACAGACAGACAGACAGACAGACATACGTACAGACAGACGTACAGACAGACGTACAGACAGACAGAGACAGAGACAGACTGACCTACAGACAGGCAGAGACAGACGTACAGACAGAGACAGACAGACGTACAGACAGAGACAGACGTACAGACAGAGACAGACAGACAGACGTACAGACAGACGTACAGACAGACGTACAGACAGACGTACAGACAGACCTTATGTAGTGAGGTGCGCTCCACCAGTTGGAAGGGGGCGGGGTCGATCTTGCAGTTGTCAAAGTTCACCTGCTCGTCAAGCTGGTTCTCCTCCCACTCTGCAATCTGCAACCCAGAGGAAAAGGAGGATGAAGAGGAGAGTGGAAAGAAACAGTATGGAAGTACTCAAACCCTCTTAGACATATAGAATACTTAAATGGTTTTTACATCCATTGTGATAAAATAATATATTATATATATATATATTAATATATATTAATTCAGAAAGGTATTCACTAATATTTCAGAAGCCAAAAAACACCTTTTAGAATATCAATTTAACGCCTTAAACTCCAGTGATTGTTACCGATATGGGGTTCCTCAAATCTAAATGCTAATAGCTTAGAAAATATGAGAGTGATATGCATAATAAGCATTGGAAGAAGTTGAAAGGGAAACACATGAGATTTTAGAGATGACAGATTATGGAATAATGTTCAGAACAAAAGGTGAGAATAAAACAGTTAAAGTGCTTATCAGTGGAAACATCTGAGACTATTTCAATTGATTTACCACCAAGCATTTCAGCTTTAATCTAAAATCCAATAATTCCTAATAGACCAAATCACTTTGCAAACTCCAACACTAACTTCAATCCCTATTCAATAGCAATAGAATACACACACACACACACACACACACACACACACACACACACACACACACACACACACACACACACACACACACACACACACACACACACACACACACACACACACACACACACACACACACACACACACACACACAAAAGTTAATGTACATTTTTTTGCTGAGTGTATATACACTGCTCAAAAAAATAAAGCATGGAGGAGGAGGTGTTATGGTGTGGGGGTGCTTTGCTGGTGGCACGGTCTGTGATTTATTTAGAATTCAAGGCACACTTAACCAGCATGGCTACCACATCATTCTGCAGCGATACGCCATCCCATCTGGTTTGTGCTTCGTGGGACTATCATTTGTTTTTCAACAGGACAATGACTCAGCACACCTCCAGGCTGTGTAAGGGCTATTTTACCAAGACGGAGAGTGATGGAGTGCAGCATCAGATGACCTGGCCTCCACAATCCCCCGACCTCAACCCAATTGAGATGGTTTGGGATGAGTCAGACCGCAGAGTGAAGAAAAAGTAACCAAGTGCTAAGCATATGTGGGAACTCCTTCAAGACTGTTGGAAAAGCATTCCAGATGAAGCTGGTTGAGAGAATGCCAAGAGTGTGCAAAGCTGTCAAGGCAAATGGGGGCTATTTAAAGAATCTCAAATATAAAACATATTTTGGTATGTTTAACACTTTTGGTTACTACATGATTCCACATGTGCTATTTCATAGTTTAGATGGCTTCACTATTATTCTACAATGTAGAATACAGATTTGGAAACATATGTAACTTAACAGTAAGAAATAATTTATAAAAAAATTAATTAAAAAGGTATAATTTCTACACACTTTCATAGCGTGAGAGTGCCCACGGCCATATTTCCATGTTACAGTGCTTGTTTATGGAAGACAAATGGAAGCGAGCACCTGCGCTAATTAGCTATTTAGCATGCTCCGAACACCTGTGTGTAATGGAAGAAGGCCACCAGAAATGTGTGAAAAATACTGTCGGCTGCAACTGTGGTAAAGCAGGTTAAAACAGTAGGTAACGTATGTGTATATTTTGTATTTGTGAAATTATTTTGATGTGATATGAAAGTAGAGGCCTTTATGTTCTCAAACGTTTAAACAGGGCGTCAGGATTGTAGTTTACACGGAACTAGCTGTCCTCCATACCATCAGCTGAGATCCCAAGATTGGGAACGGCTGTAAGCCACTTTGGGCTCCATTGGGTTCTTGAGAGCAATCCCTATCCAAACTCCACTTCCTTTAAGCCTTGGTGGTTTCCTCTTTTATGTGGCTACACAGTGTCTGGCTGTGGTCCCTGGTGCAGAGATAATAGATGCCCATAGAGATTCCAGCTTTGATAAGGCTATTCATACACAGTGACTAATTATTCCCCTGATAACCAGTAAATACACTGTAGCGTAGACAGACAGCACTGACACATCCTGAGAGAAAAGGGAGAAAGAGGGAGAGAAAGTGTTGTAGGGTCTCACCTCTCTGATGGTCATGTCATCATCCACATCGAAGTCATCCTGAGAGGAGAGGGACAGGAAACAGATCAACACACTTACACTGCAAACACACACCAAAAAGACTTGTGTGCACGCCTGCACACAAACACTACAGACAAGCACAGCGTCAAAATGACTTGAAATACAAACCCAAGGACACACAGTACACTCATACTACAAATAGCCAAATGGACACTGCATTCAAACTGAACACAGTGACAAAATGAAGAGGTGGATGGACAGATGTGACAAGAGACACTAAATGACTAACTACACATACAGTGGGGCAAAAAAGTATTTAGTCAGCCACCAATTGTGCAAGTTTTCCCACTTAAAAAGATGAGGCCTGTAATTTTCATCATAGATACACTTCAACTATGACAAACAAAATGAGAAAAAAATCCATTGATTTTTAATGAATTTATTTGCAAATTATGGTGGAAAATAAGTATTTGGTCACCTACAAACAAGCAAGATTTCTGTCTCCCACAGAGCCGTAACTTCTTTAAGAGGCTTCTCTGTCCTCCACTCGTTACCTTTATTAATGGCACCTGTTTGAAGTTGTTATCAGTATAAAAGACACCTGTCCACAACCTCAAACAGTCACACTCCAAACTCCACTATGGCCAAGACCAGAGAGCTGTCAAAGGACACCAGAAACAAAATTGTAGACCTGCACCAGGCTGGGAAGACTGAATCTGCAATAGGTAAGCAGCTTGATTTGAAGAAATCAACTGTGGGAGCAATTATTAGGAAATGGAAGTCATACAAGACCACTGATAATCTCCCTCGATCTGGGGCTCCACGCAAGATCTCACCCCGTGGGGTCAAAATGATCACAAAAACGGGGAGCAAAAATCCCAGAACCATACGGGGGGACCTAGTGAAAGACCTGCAGAGAGCTGGGACCAAAGTAACAAAGCCTACCATCAGTAACACACTACGCCGCCAGGGACTCAAATCCTGCAGTGCCAGACGTGTCCCCCTGCCAGTATATGTCCAGGCCCGTCTGAAGTTTTCTGGAGAGCATTTGGATGATCCAGAAGAAGATTGGGAGGATGTCATATGGTCAGATGAAACCCAAATATAACTTTTTGGTAAAAACTCATATCGTCGTGTTTGGAGGACAAAGAATGCTGAGTTGCATCCAAAAAACACCATACCTACTGTGAAGCATGGGGGTGGAAACATCATGCTTTGGGGCTGTTTTTCTGCAAAGGGACCAGGACGACTGATCCGTGTAAAGGAAAGAATGAATGTGGCCATGTATCGTGAGGTTTTGAGTGAGAACCTCCTTCCATCAGCAAGGGCATTGAAGATGAAACGTGGCTGGGTCTTTCAGCATGACAATGATCCCAAACACACCGCCCGGGCAACGAAGGAGTGGCATCGTAAGAAGCATTTCAAGGTCCTGGAGTGGCCTAGCCAGTCTCCAGATCTCAACCCCATAGAACATCTTTGGAGGGAATTGAAATTCCGTGTTGCCCAGCAACAGCCCCAAAACATCACTGCTCTAGAGGAGATCTGCATGGAGGAATGGGCCAAAATACCAGCAACAGTGTGTGAAAACCTTGTGAAGACTTACAGAAAACGTTTGACCTCTGTCATTGCCAACAAAGGGTATATAACAAAGTATTGAGATAAACTTTTGTGATTGACCAAAGACTTATTTTCCACCATAATTTGCAAATAAATTCATTGAAAACCCTACAATGTGATTTTCTGGATTTTTTCCCCCTCATTTTGTCTGTCATAGTTGAAGTGTACCTATGATGAAAATTACAGGCCTCTCATCTTTTTAAGTGGGAGAACTTGCACAATTGGTGGCTGACTAAATACTTTTTTGCCCCACTGTATGACCATGGTGGGGGGGTTGAAAACATGCTTGAAACAGATAATGGGCTGCATTCATACAGAGTTTTTCACAAGGTCTCACAGTCCGGAGTGATTGATTGACACTAATGGATTTGACCATGGAGTGATGATGGCTACAGTTTGGATATGAGCCGGGCGGGCCTGAAAACCTGAGAGAGTTCTACAGTGCTGAGTGGTACTTAAGTGTGTGTGTCAATGTCAAAAGGCGTGTGTAGCGCCCCATTCAGACGGGATACGTTTTACTGGGGAAGTTGGGACGCACACTCAGTCTCCCGCAGCTCTAGGGTTTAGGGAATAGAGTGTCATTTGGGATGAGCCCTCAGTCTCCTGCAGCTCTGGGATGCAGTCTGAGTGAGTGTTTGGTGCAAGCTGACACCAACCTGATTCAAACCTGCTTGGGTTTCCAGTTAATGAGCGAGCGGCACTTCGAGACACTTAGAACCCTGCAGACATGTCTTAAACGCAGTCCATGACAATCACAACACCTCAAAGGGAACTGAAGGCTTTTTCTGGTTAAAAGCCAATTTTTGATACTTGGCAGGAAGGTTCTTATCCCAGCCCTAAAAACCTAGTTTTTTGCGCAAACGGCCAGGTCCTCTGATAATACTTATCCTGTGCGGATCGTCATCCCTGTATTTTGAGGGAAATTACAGAGTTTAAATCAGGTGCTTCACCCAGTTTGGGTAAAAACATGGGAACAAATTGATGCTTAAAACAAAGTGCAATGCACGTAGAGTACAGATGAATGATCCGTTTTGTCACATACAGTGCCTTGCGAAAGTATTCGGCCCCCTTGAACTTCGCGACCTTTTGCCACATTTCAGGCTTCAAACAAAGATATAAAACTGTATTTTTTTGTAAAGAATAAACAACAAGTGGGACACAATCATGAAGTGGAACGACATTTATTGGATATTTCAAACTTTTTTAACAAATCAAAAACTGAAAAATTGGGCGTGCAAAATTATTCAGCCCCTTTACTTTCAGTGCAGCAAACTCTCTCCAGAAGTTCAGTGAGGATCTCTGAATGATCCAATGTTGACCTAAATGACTAATGATGATAAATACAATCCACCTGTGTGTAATCAAGTCTCCATATAAATGCACCTGCACTGTGATAGTCTCAGAGGTCCGTTAAAAGCGCAGAGAGCATCATGAAGAACAAGGAACACACCAGGCAGGTCCGAGATACTGTTGTGAAGAAGTTTAAAGCTGGATTTGGATACAAAAAGATTTCCCAAGCTTTAAACATCCCAAGGAGCACTGTGCAAGCGATAATATTGAAATGGAAGGAGTATCAGACCACTGCAAATCTACCAAGACCTGGCCGTCCCTCTAAACTTTCAGCTCATGCAAGGAGAAGACTGATCAGAGATGCAGCCAAGAGGCCCATGATCACTCTGGATGAACTGCAGAGATCTACAGCTGAGGTGGGAGACTCTGTCCATAGGACAACAATCAGTTGTATATTGCACAAATCTGGCCTTTATGGAAGAGTAGCAAGAAGAAAGCCATTTCTTTAAGATATCCATAAAAAGTGTTGTTTAAAGTTTGCCACAAGCAACCTGGGAGACACACCAAACATGTGGAAGAAGGTGCTCTGGTCAGATGAAACCAAAATTGAACTGAACACACCATCCCCACTGTCAAACATGGTGGTGGCAGCATCATGGTTTGGGCCTGCTTTTCTTCAACAGGGACAGGGAAGATGGTTAAAATTGATGGGAAGATGGATGGAGCCAAATACAGGACCATTCTGGAAGAAAACCTGATGGAGTCTGCAAAAGAACTGAGACTGGGACGGAGATTTGTCTTCCAACAAGACAATGATCCAAAACATAAAGCAAAATCTACAATGGAATGGTTCAAAAATAAACATATCCAGGTGTTAGAATGGCCAAGTCAAAGTCCAGACCTGAATCCAATCGAGAATCTGTGGAAAGAACTGAAAACTGCTGTTCACAAATGCTCTCCATCCAACCTCACTGAGCTCGAGCTGTTTTGCAAGGAGGAATGGGACAAAATTTCAGTCTCTCGATGTGCAAAACTGATAGAGACATACCCCAAGCGACTTACAGCTGTAATCGCAGCAAAAGGTGGCGCTACAAAGTATTAACTTAAGGGGGCTGAATAATTTTGCACACCCAATTTTTCAGTTTTTGATTTGTTAAAAAAGTTTGAAACATCCAATAAATGTCGTTCCACTTCATGATTGTGTCCCACTTGTTGATTCTTCACAAAAAAATACAGTTTTATATCTTTATGTTTGAAGCCTGAAATGTGGCAAAAGGTCGCAAAGTTCAAGGGGGCCGAATACTTTCGCAAGGCACTGTATCAACTTTCCTAGAACCATCTTTTAAAAAGATTAAGTGGATGAGATTGTGCCAGTTGATTGGTAAATTGCCAAATCCGCCAGGAAATTAAATGTCTGCATAGGTTACAGTAAATGATTCTTATTGATATGTATTATTTGAACTGACGGCCATTAGTCCAATATTAGGATATCCCTAGACATTTGAAATATCTTCACACCTAGAAGAGCCTCCAGCCTTCCATCAAAACTTTCAGCTTTGAATGAGGAAACAAAAAATATTACAGTGGCAGTTTGGCCAAACTAATCCTATCCGAATTGTCCACTGGAAAAACGGTCATGCTGAGGTAATAATTACATAACCGATGTAGCACAACTCATTCCACGGGGGGGGGCCGAGTGTCTGCGGGTTTTCGCTCCACCCTTTTACTTGATTGATGAATTAAGGTCAGTAATTAGTAAGGAATGCCCTTCACCTGGTTGTATAAGTCTTAACTGAAAGGAAAAACCAAACACCCGCAAACATTCTGCCCTCCGCAGAATGAGTTTGACATGCCTGTTCTATAGTAATACTAGTCCCGTGCGAATAGGGCTTGTGTGTAAGTTTAGAGTAATAAAAGTGTGTATTTACTGGAAGAGTGTGTTTTCTTTATGAGGGTGAGAATAGCAGTGTGTGTATATTCTTGCGCTTATCCATCTCTGTCTACATCCACACCTGACCCCTCTACCAACCTCAGGCCCCGGGGGTGATGGAAGCCCTGAGCTCATTTATCCACCCGCCTGCAGTGGCTGACCTCCCTGTAACCCTGGCAACGATTGCCGTGGGGCCCGGCCGGTCAAGGCGCTCTCCTTACTGTAGAATTATGCAACAGAAGTCAGCTGTGTCTAGAGTTGACAACACCATCTCCACGGACACCAACATGGGCTGACAGTCCTCTGGCACTGCATTTTACAGTCCTGTTTCCACCTGCTATTTACTAGAGTCTCATGAGGTCAATGGGTAATTTTCTGGCACACATTTAGCAGAATTAAACACATTGGTTACTACCATGTAAGTTCAAATAAAATAAAGTGCTACTGATAAACCTGTACACCTCTCCAAAACCAGGGCACAGCACAGATGAGGTGTCTATCTAATCACATTCTATTTGTCACATGCACCGAATACAACAGGTGTAGATCTTACTGTGAAATGCTTACTTTACAAGCCCTTAACCAACAATGCAGTTCAAGAAACAGATTTAAGAAAATATTTGCTAAATAAAAAATGTAATCAAAAAGTAACAAGAAAATTACATAACAACAATGAGGCTATATATAGGGGGTATCGGTACCGAGTCAATGTGCGGAGGTACAGGTTAGTGGATTTGTAAAGTGACTATTCATAGATAATAAACAGTGAGTAGCAGCAGTGTACATTTTTTAAATAATCCGGGGGTCAATGTAAATAGTCCAGCTGGCCATTTGAATAATTGTTCAGCAGTCTTATGGCTTGGTGGTAGAAGCTGTTAAGGAGCCTTTTGGTCCCAGACTTGGCGCTGCGGTACTGCTTGCCGTGTGGTGGGTGTAGAAAGAACAGTAGAATACAGAGATGTAGTTGTTTAATATAGAACAGCTAACACCTGCAGTGTGTTTTGGGGAGAGAGACAGAGCAGGTGAGACTGTGCATGTAAAGTATGTTGTATGAAGATTAACTAGTCTATTAGGTGAGCAAATATGCAAGGGCCCTTGTGGATATGTGGAGACGCAAGAGTGGGTGTATGAATGTGAGTGTACCAAGGAGAGTGTGTGTGTGTCTGAGTGAGATACAGACAGCGCGTGTGCCTGTGTGTGCATGTACAGCCCTCCACAGTGAGTGACTGGGTAAGAGGCAGTGTGCTGACGGGGGGGTGAAGCTGTATTGCTTGCTGTGCAGCTTCCACAGAGAGCAGCATCCCTCCTCTCCTCTCCATCCACCCTTTCCCCCAAGCGATCAATCTCTCCCTCTATCCTGTACATCCTGTAGTCAATAAGCCAATCAGAGCCTGGGGTCCGGGTCAGCAGGGAATATGTTGACATAACCACAACTACCCAATCACACATGGCTCCGAGATGCACAGTGCAAAAAACATTAGGAACAGCTTCCTAATATTGAGTTGCACCCCTTTTGCCCTCAGAACAGCCTAAATGTGTCAGTGCATAGACTATACACAGTGTCAAAAGCATTCCACAGGGATGCTGGCTCATGTTGACTCCAACACTTCTCACAGTTCTATTAAGTTGGCTGGATGTCCTTTGGGTGGTGGACCATTCTTGGTACATACGGGAAAATGTTGAGTGTTGATGGATTCTGTTAAAATGTAACATGTTTCAAGTTAAACTGTAGTTTGTTGGTATCCTAGTGAATGATTGCTGTGAGTATTAATGGAGTTTAGGCCATGAAACTGTGTGGATGCTCATTTAGAAAGGCTGGCCTAATCAGATAAGAGGACATTTTTTAGGATCAGAGAGCAGGGTCAGGCCCTGGACAATGAAGATGGACAGAGCGTGATTCTGACATCTAGCTAAACAAAGAGTGGACCATGCTATGCTGCTGCTACTCTCTGTTTATTATCTATGCATATTCACTCTACCTACATGTACATATTACTTCATTTACCTCGACTAACCGGTACCCCGCACATTGACTCTGTACCGGTACCCCCTCTATATAGTCTCGACATTGTTATTTTACTGCTGATCTTTAATTATTTGTTACTTTTATTTTAGGTATTTTTCTTAACTGCATTGTTGGTTAAGGGCTTGTAAGTAAGCATTTCACTGTAAGGTTGTATTCGGCACATGTGACAAATAACATTTAATGTGGTCCTTCTGTAGCTCAGTTGGTAGAGCATGGCGCTTGTAACGCCAGAGTAGTGGGTTCGATCCCCGGGACCACCCATACGTAGAATGTATGCACACATGACTGTAAGTCGCTTTGGATAAAAGCGTCTGCTAAATGGCATATATTATTATTATATTATATTATAATATGATTTGATTTGATTCCACAGGGGAGATATGGGAAACTCATTGGGGTCATAAAATGTATAGCTGGGGAGGTGACACCTACGAGAGGGTGGTGACTAAAAGGAGGGAAGAGTATAAGATGTGTTGTGAACTTTCTAAATGTATGCACTCAGCTGATGGCATCCTTGGTATTAAACACTTTAAACTTCAAGCTTTTGGTCTCAATTCCTTATTGCAAAGAGGCAACAATAGCATTTTTATATTTAACAGCGTGAAAACCCAGCAGTGTTACAGTTCTTGAAACACTCAAATTTGTGCACCTGGCACCTACTACCATAGCCTGTTCAAAGGCACAAATATTTTGTCTTACCCATTCACCTTCTGAATGGCACACATACACAATCCATGTCTCAATTGTCTCAAGGCTTAAAAATCTTTCTTGAACCGGTCTCCTTCCCTTCATCTACACTGATTGAAGTGGATTTAACAGGTAACATCTCCCTCTCTCCCTTCCTCTTGATCTATCTATTGATTGATCTTTCTGCATCTGTGTGTGTCTGTCTCTTAATCTAATCTAAGTCCTCTGCTCCTTCGCTCAGTGTCTTGACCTATAGTGTTGGTCCACTGCAATCCACACATCAAACTACTCAACAGGCTTCAATTCAGGGCCAGCCAAGAATGTAACAGGCACACTCGCTGATAACGCTATTCCACGTGTGATTCTAAAGGCAGCCGCTCAGTGACGTATTGTCTGGTCTGCTCTCGTCAAGAGGAGGAGAGAATTAATGAGAAAACACTCATCTCTGAAAGGCCAGCATCATTTCTCTGGGATGGAATACTCATGTCATTTACCCTGCATCAATATTTCACACTGGAAACAGAAAGCGTTAGAAAGGAGGGGAGGGTGGGAAGGCAGGAAAGAAGGTAGACCGAAGGGAGAGGAAGGAGGAGGTGGGAAGAAGGGAGCAGGGAAGGGAGGAAAAGGAGAGGGAAAGAAAGAAGAATAGTAATGCAGAGCGTTATAGAAAGAGGAGAAACTAGTGATTTGGAGAGAGGAAAAGGAGGCTGTGAACTACAGCTCAAGGGGAGAAAGAGAAGTAAGAACTGGATTTATTTTAGATACGGGGGTGTAGTATAGACAGAAGTCTTGGGAAAATGTTTTAATACATCTGTTTGATCATAATTTATGTTTATGGCCTCTGTGGACAAATGGATTCTGAGTACACGCACTCCCTCTTGAAAACTAATAACTAGAATCAACACTAAGAACACCCTAGCATAAAACACAAACACCCACATCAAAGATTTATAATGACTTATATGCCTCTATTTAATTTAAAATCAAATTGCATTTGTCACATGCGCCAAATACAACAGGTGTAGTAGCCCTTACAATGCTTACTTACAAGCCCTTAACCAACAATGCAATGCAAGAAATAGAGATAGGTTTATTTAGTAAATATTTTCTTATGTGAAAAAAATATATAATAAAATGAATCAAGATAGTAACACAAGAAAACTACATAACAATAACGAGGCTATATACAAGGCGTAATGGTCAATGTGCTGGGGCACATGTTAGTCGAGGTAATTTGTAAAGTGACTATGCATAGATAAACAGTGAATAGCAGCAGTGAAAAGGGGGAGGGGGGGGGGTCAATGTAAATAGTCCGGGTGGCCATTTGATTGTTCAGCAGTCTTATGGCTTGGGGGTATAAGCTGTTAAGGAGCCAGGCCCACTTGTCATAAATAGTCATGCTCTCGTTGGCTGGCCCTCGCTTCATACTCGTCGCCAAACCCACTGGCTCCATGTCATCTACAAGACCCTGCTAGGTAAAGTCCTCCCTTATCTCAGCTCGCTGGTCACCATAGCATCTCCCACCTGTAGCACACGCTCCAGCATGTATATCTCTCTAGTCACCCCCAAAACCAATTCTTTCTTTGGCTGCCTCTCCTTCCAGTTCTCTGCTGCCAATGACTGGAACGAACTACAAACATCTCTGAAACTGGAAACACTTATCTCCCTCACTAGCTTTAAGCACCATATTATTATTATTAACTGTCAGAGCAGCTCACAGATTACTGCACCTGTACATAGCCCACCTATAATTTAGCCCAAACAACTACCTCTTTCCCAACTGTATTTATTTGATTTTATTTATTTATTTTGCTCCTTTGCATCCCATTATTTTTATTTCTACTTTGCACATTCTTCCATTGCAAATCTACCATTCCAGTGTTTTACTTGCTATACTGTATTTACTTTGCCACCATGGCCTTTTTTTGCCTTTACCTCCCTTATCTCACCTCATTTTCTCACATTGTATATAGACTTGTTTGTACTGTATTATTGACTGTATGTTTGTTTTACTCCATGTGTAACTCTGTGTCGTTGTATGTGTCGAACTGCTTTGCTTTATCTTGGCCAGGTCGCAATTGTAAATGAGAACTTGTTCTCAACTTGCCTACCTGGTTAAATAAAGGTGACATAAAATAAATAAATAAAATGTGTTAGCAGAGAGAACAGTCTAGGACTTGAGTGACTGGAGTCTGACAATTGTTTTATATACCACCTAGTATGTAGGTCCTGGATGTCAGGAAGCTTGGCCCCAGTGATGTACTGGGCCATATGCACTACCCTCTGTAGCTCCTTACGATCAGATGCCCAATGATGCAACCGGTCAGGATGCTCTTGATGGTGCAGCTGTAGAACTTTGAGGATCTTGGGAACCATGCCAAATCTTTTCAGTCTCCTGAGGGGGAAAAGGTGTTGTCGTGCCCTCTTCACAACTGTCTTGGTGTTTTTGGACCATGATAGTTCGTTGGTGATGTGGACACCAAGGAACTTGAAACTCTCGACCCACTCCATTTCAGCCCCGTCGATGTTAAAATGTGGGCCTGTTCGGCCCTCCTTTTCCTATAGTACACGATCAGTTCCTTTGTCTTGCTCATGTTTAGGGAGAGGCTGTTGTCCTAGCACCACACTTCCAGGTCTCTGATCTCCTCCTTATAGGCTGTTTCATCGTTGTCGGAGATCAGGCTACCACTGTTGTGTCGTCAACAAACTTAATGATGGCGCTGGAGTCGTGCTTGGCCATGCACGCAATCCGGCCCCAGTGTTTAGGATCAGCGTGGCAGATGTGTTGTTGCCTACCCTTACCACCAGGTGCCGGTCTGTCAGGAAGTCCAGCATCCAGTTACAGAGGGAGGTGTTCAGTCCCAGGGTCCTTAGCTTAGTGAAGAGCTTTGTGAGCACTATGGTGTTGAATGCTGAACTGTAGTTAATGAACAGCATTCTCACATAGGTGTTCCTTTTGTCCAGGTGGGAAATGACAGTGTGGAGTGCGATTGAGACATCTGTGGATCTGTTGGGGCGGTATGCGAGTTGGAGTGGGTCTAGAGTTTCCGGCATGATGGGGTTGACGTGAGCCATGAACAGCCTTTCAACAGGGCGGTAATTATTTAGGCAGGTTACTTAAGCTTATGGTGGTCTGTTTGTCGGTATTACAGACTGTCAGGGAGAGGTTGAAAATTTCAGTGAAGACACTTGACAGTTGATCTGCGCATGTATTGAGTACACGTTCTGGTAATCCGTCTGGCCCCGCAGCTTTGTGACTGTTGACCTGTTTAATAAAGGTCTTGCTTACATCGGCAACGGAGAGCGTGATCACACAGTCGTCCAGAACAGCTGGTGCTCTCATGAATGCTTCAGTGTTTCTTGCCTCGAAGCAAGCATAAAAAGGCATTTAGCCCATCTGGAAGGTGCGTGTCACTGGACAGTTCATGGCTGGGTTTCCCTTTGTAGTCCGTAAAAATGTTCAAACCCTGCCACAGCCGTCGAGTGTCAGAGCTGGTGTAGTAGGATTTAATCTTAGTCCTGTATTGACGCATTGCCTATTTGATGGTTCGTCTGAGGGCATAGCGGGATTTCTTATAATTTTCCGGATTAGTGTCACGCTAACTCTAGTCTTTAGCTCGGGGCGGATGTTGCCTGTAATCCATGGGTTCTGGTTGGGAAATGTACATACGGTCACTGTGGGGATGATGTCATCGATGCACTTATTGATGAAGCCGGTGACTGAAGTGGTGTATTCCTCAATGCCATTGGATTAATCCGGAACATATTCCAGTCTGTGCTAGCAAAACAGTCCATAGCATCCACGTCATCTGACTACTTCCGTATTGAGCGAACACTTGTACTTCCTGCTTTAGTTCTTGATTGTAAGCAGGAATCAGGAGGATAGAATTATGGTCAGATTTGCCAAGTGGAGGGCAAGGGAGAGCTTTGTATGCATCTCTGTGTGTGTGGAGTAAATGTGGTCTAGAGTCTAGGTAAAATGGATGTAAGTTTGCCTGCATTAAAGTCCCCAGACACTAAGATCACCGCTTCTGGATGAGCATTTTCTTGTTTGCTTAGGGCCTTATACAGCTCGTTGAGTGCGGTCTTAGTGCCAGCATAAGCTGTGGTAGTAAATAGACGGCTACAAATAATATAGACAAATAATATAGATGAGAACTCTTGGTAGACAGTGTGGTCTACAGCTTATCAATATCTTTAGACTTCTGTAATATTAGACATTGCGCACCAGCAGTTATTGACAAATAGACACACACCCACTCCGTCTTACCAGACGTAGCTGATCTGTCCTGCCGATGAACGGAGAAGACAGCCAGCTCTAGATTATTTGTGTTGTCATTCAGCCATGTCTCGGTGAAACATAAGATATTACAGGTTTTAATGTCCCATTGGTAGGATAATCTTAAATCACCCAGTTTGTTTTCCAATGACTGCACGTTGGTCAATAATACGGAGGGAAGTGGTGGTTTACCTACTTGTTGGTGAATTCTTACAAGGTACCCCGCCCTCCACCCCCTTTCCCTCAATCTTTTCACACTGATGACAAGGATTTTGACCTTGTCTTGACAAAGCAGTATATCCTTTGAGTTGGACTCAAAATTCTTCATCCAGTTCAAGGTGAGTAATCGCTGTTCTGATGTCCAGAAGTTATTTTCGGTCATAAGAGATGGTAGCAGCAACATTATGTGCAAAAAATGCAAAAAAACAGCACAATTAGTTAGGAGCTCGTAAAAAACGGCAGCCATCCATTCCGGCGCCATTATATTGCAGCTCACCAAAATATTCAGGGCATCAATACTGTACTATTAGGTTTCGGGCTAGGCACATCATGAATTACTAATATTACACACACAGTCTAGAACAGATCTCTATCAAAAGTAACTTTTTTCTATTGTAAAAATACTCTACTTTTCTAAATGTGTGTGTGTGTAACCCACGTGATCAAGAGGACAGCAATCAAAAGGTTCAAGGTTAAATTGAGCTTTTGGATGGATGAGTCATACATGTAGCCTATGGATATGAGATAAAGCCAATGTTTAATGACATAACCTTCAACTATTAATTTCCAGATTTCTGTTCCCTTGACTAAAAGCATTACCATTATATATTTTGTAGGGGTGTACATGCTGCATTTTATCATGGTGTTGTATTCATCATTGTTAACTCAGAATTGGGCAGTTGTTTCATTGAAGGACATGCATCACTGTTAGAAAGTAGCAGCGTTGGTAATTCGACAGTATCATGGAATCCTTAGTGGTTGTAATTGTAATGGCTTTGTCATTGAACAGGAGGACAATAACTGCCTGTCTTACCAACCGGATACATCTCTGATTTCTGCTGTCCTCTAGTCACATGTCATATAATAATATATGCCATTTAGGAGACACTTTTATCCAAAGTTACCTACAATAATGCGTGCATACATTTTACGTATCGGTGGCCCCAGGAATCAAACACACAATCCTGGCAGTGCAAGCATCATGCTGTACCAACTGAGCCACAAGGGACCACACAAATTACCACCTCGCTCCGCTCCCTTCCCAACCCCCTTTACTCTATCCCTAATATATCTCTTGTCCTCATGACAAATGGTATGAACAACTACAGCAGATGAAAAAGTGGGAGGGGTTTGATTCTGTGGAGGGGCGGACTGAGGAGCTACAGGCCAAACCCACGAACCAGTAGAAGGTCACTGATTGGATGCCTCTAATGAAATGGCTGATGATGGACAGCATGGCAGCATGCTTTGGTTGAACCTCCACGTCCCTTAAGTTGACCTCAACTTAACCACACCACCCTGACCGAGGAAAGACCACATTTGGACCATAGACATAGTCTTTTTGGGTTTAGGGTGTCATAGCTAGAGAGGTGGTCGAATTCTCATGACTCCAACTGACCTCTTGACCAATCAGTTTGTATTGTGACAATGAGGTCAGAGTTGAACCTACCTAACAGCCAATCAGAACAGGACTAGTGGTCAGAGGTCAGTAATGGTTCACAGACAGGGAGGAGCGTGTTCAACACATTTAGCTCGATGGTACAGATCACAGTCCATCGGCATGGATTAGCCCTGCAGCAGATGACGAGTGGTTGATTGGATGGCTGACCAGTTGCTGGGCAGTTTCCTGGGGCATTCCCAGCGTTCTTACCACAACGGATATCCTGATGCGCTTGGGTGGCCTCCTTAACTCAGCAGACGCAGAGCTCGATGCAGTGCCCTTTATGTTGATGTTGACATTGTTGTTCTTCCAGCAGCCAAAGACAAGAACAATGTTAACACAACGCCTCCGCAAAGTGGAGCAAACACTCACCCCACCACTAAGAAACAGACACTCACCCCACCACTAAGAAACAGACACTCACCCCACCACTAAGAAACAGACACTCACCCCACCACTAAGAAACAGACACTCACTCCACCACTAAGAAACAGACACTCACCTCACCACTAAGAAACAGACACTCACCTCACCACTAAGAAACAGACACTCACCTCACCACTAAGAAACAGACACTCACCTCACCACTAAGAAACAGACACTCACCCCACCACTAAGAAACAGACACTCACCCCACCACTAAGAAACAGACACTCACCCCACCACTAAGAAACAGACACTCACCCCACCACTAAGAAACAGACAATCATCCCACCACTAAGAAACAGACACTCACCCCACCACTAAGAAACAGACACTCACCCCACCACTAAGAAACAGACACTCACCTCACCACTAAGAAACAGACACTCACCTCACCACTAAGAAACAGACACTCACCTCACCACTAAGAAACAGACACTCACCTCACCACTAAGAAACAGACACTCACCTCACCACTAAGAAACAGACACTCACCTCACCACTAAGAAACAGACACTCACCTCACCACTAAGAAACAGACACTCACCTCACCACTAAGAAACAGACACTCACCTCACCACTAAGAAACACACACTCACCCCACCACTAAGAAACAGACACTCACCCCACCACTAAGAAACAGACACTCACCCCACCACTAAGAAACAGACACTCACCTCACCACTAAGAAACAGACACTCACCTCACCACTAAGAAACAGACACTCACCTCACCACTAAGAAACAGACACTCACCTCACCACTAAGAAACAGACACTCACCTCACCACTAAGAAACAGACACTCACCTCACCACTAAGAAACAGACACTCACCTCACCACTAAGAAACAGACACTCACCTCACCACTAAGAAACAGACACTCACCCCACCACTAAGAAACAGACACTCACCTCACCACTAAGAAACAGACACTCACCTCACCACTAAGAAACAGACACTCACCTCACCACTAAGAAACAGACACTCACCTCACCACTAAGAAACAGACACTCACCTCACCACTAAGAAACAGACACTCACCTCACCACTAAGAAACAGACACTCACCCCACCACTAAGAAACAGACACTCACCCCACCACTAAGAAACAGACACTCAAGTCTCCCAATCCAAGTGGTGGTGTGGGGGCATGAGCTGGTGGTGTCACTCAGAAAAAGTGGAGCGCAGGACTGGGCGGAAGGGGTTATGTGTAGGAGAGAGTTGGGAGACTCTGATTTTGGAGGAGAGAATCGGAAGAGTGTGTAGGAAGTAAGGGTGTGTATTAAAACAGGTGTCTCACCTCCAGGCCTTCTGTCTCAGGGTTGACACAGAAGAGATTCTTTAAGGTGTTGCCAGAGTGGTCCAGTGGACCTGAGAAAGGGAGAGAGAGAGACTTTTGAAGTAGCTCGAAGTAAATAAAAAATAACTTAGTTGTTTAATCATTCTTTAACCTCTCTGCACACCGAACCTGTTAGCGGGATTCGACAACATACGGTGATCGCTACATAAATAGTCATATTAAACATGCATGAAAATACAAGTGTCTCACATGTTTCGAAAGCCTAGAATCTTGCTAATCCAACTGCGTTGTCAGATTTAAAAAATGATTTACTGCGAAAGAATACGATGCGATTATCTGAGGATAGAGCCCCATAAAAACAACTATTTCAACCAGCACAGGCGTAACAAAATCAAACTGCAATAAAATAAATAGTTTACCTTTGACGATCTGCCTCTGTTTGCAATCCTAATGCTCATTGTTACACAATGAATGGTGTTTTGTTTGATAAAATCCATTTTTATAGCCTAACACGAAACATTTTGTGAACCGCTTGTGTCGTGAATTCTGTCTCATTCCATTTTGGACGACACATTCGCTGTAAATACACACACTAAACGTGACTTTTCCAGTCATGTTTGGTTTCATTGCAATCTACTGGTTTGTTTGTAACACAAGCAAACATGATGGGTCATTTCGAGGGACGTATTGACGGAAAGAAACTGTTTTGAAGACAACAAGTAATGACATTGTGCACCAATGATATGACCTCTGTTTCGTTGATTGACTGTATTTTAATATAATAAATAAATAATAAATGCCATTTAGCAGACGCTTTTATCCAAAGCGACTTACAGTCATGTGTGCATACATTCTACGTATGGGTGATCCCGGGAATCGAACCCACTACCCTGGCGTTACAAGCGCCATGCTCTACCAACTGAGCTACAGAGGACCACAATGACCACTGATCGTCTTGAAAACTAGCTGGGTAGATAGCCAATGAGCTGAGGTAAATGGCAATATGTAATGTTTATGTGCTGGAAGACCAACCCATGTAGTAAACTCCGGCCTAAATAGGGTTGGAGGACGATTCATTTAGCGATTCCCAAATGGAGGAATAGGACATCGTTTTGGACTGGTAAGTTCTTCTCATACTAATGCCATTGTTTGAAATTAATAATATAACATTTTATTTGTGATTTTTAAAATTTTAGTAGCAATATATAAAAATGTAATGTAATGAAATGTGAGATGCGTGTGTTTGCTGCCCCACCCCACCCCCACATGAAATAGCCTATTTGAGGCTGTTGAGGGGAGGGCAGGCCCACAACAATGGTCAAAGTGAAATGGAGACAGTAGATACAGCTGGTCTGTTGTAATATAAATGAGACAGTAGATCTAGCAGGTCTATAATAATATATTCAACCTTATGTTCCCTGTACTCTATATATATCTGTTTATTATACCTGTTGATACAGGGCTCATATGTGAAACTATTCTAACTGAACATTTTCTTTCACAGTGACACTGACTCTGAATGGGAACGCCCAGTGCCAAGGTGTCCATCCCCCACTGAAGCTGGTTCATCCAGCTCCTGCCACAAGTGGCGTTCATCTGCCCAAATGTATTTCTGCAGGCATGGATGTGCCTCAGGGTCAAAAGGGCACAGCATGGAGACGACGCTATGTTCTTTGCAAAATAAAGTCCCCCATAACCTGCACCACATGCTTGGTGACCCCCTGCTTTACAGGAGAAAGAGACTGCTATGGCACCTGGCATCAGCAGCACAATATTGTGTAGAGGACTGAGGGTCTTCCAAATATTGAAAGTGTTATTTTGTAAATGTATATATATATATATCTTTTTTTTCATGTTTTTTCTCATTTTCTTGGGGTGGTATGTTAGAATACCATTTTGGTATTTTGTATATAGTTATTCCATTCAAAATGTATAACTTCACCAATTTGGCCACTTGGGTACATTTTTGGCTACTTGTGTGGGACACCTGGGTGATTTCATATTAAATGTAATGTAGTACACTCATTTTGGAAGTTATCATTCTGAAACTTTGCACAAGTACTGTTGCCCTCTTATGTTTTCCACTGAAATTGTCCCCATCCTCCTATCTGAATGTTTGTTTTGTCTTGTTCATTTTAAAGATGATGATACAACAATAAAAATGAAAAAAACATGTTTATTTCATTGTATTATCTAAACCAAATCTATTGTGTTATATTCTCTTACATTCAATTCACATTTACACAAACTTCAGAGTGTTTTCTTTCAAATGAAATCAAGAATATGCATATCCTTGGTTCTGAGCCTGAGCTACAGGCAGTTAGATTTTTTAAAGATTTTGTCTTCAGGCGGAAATGGAAAAAAAGAGTTTAAAGTCGAAGCTGTTTTATGGATTGATGGATCATTTAGCCATTTGATTTAGAATTTTAGGGAGAAAAATAAATACAATTATTTGATCCAATATCAAATTTAGCCATTACTACAATAGCTCAGAGAAACGCACTGAATAACACATTCATAAATGGCAAAAAAAAGTAAAAAAAGAAATCATAAGAAACAAGGTTTTGAAGGGTTTGTCCTATATCTCGGAGATATAAGAAAGCTGAGGAATTATAATTATTTTTTTAAACACATACTTAACCCCTTTTTTGGGTAGGCACAACACTACCTTCATCCTTCCATAAAAAAATGTCAACTGGTGCCAGTTACCTTCAGACAAGTCCCGTGACACTTGCCGTAGAGAAAAACGGAGAACACCATCCTTTCCGCAGTGGGGTCACATTCGTTTGTATCCAAAACAAAATGACTGTACCGACTTGAGACGAGTACCCTGACACTTGGGGGGGTCATAGAGCAGATACCATATTGTGTTCGTGAGAGTCTCCCCTTTCAATATAGTAGTCATAATAGTTTGTAGGTCAAACCGTTCGGAAGCTACAGACATTTTCGTGAGAAGACATATTTTCAGGATATCTCATGGTCTGACAAACATCTCTCTGTCACCTTTCACCGCAGATCAGGAAGCGGGATATTGGATGATGCAGTGGATTGAGACGCAGCCAATATCTCTAGCTTAAACTGACAGATTTTAAATGGGGATTTTGTTATTATGTTACTTGTTACCAGTGCATCAATCGACTCTAGGGGGTTAAGGTCTGACCGAGGGTGTGTGTGTTTGTTCTTACTTGTGGGCATGGGTATATCAGGAGGGCGGTCCACCACAGAGGGTCTCTTCAGGGCCGGCTTCAGTGGCTTCACGGAGGGGGTAGGGGTGGAACTGAAGGAAGACTCCTCTGTGGAGATCTACACACACACTCGCGTTACTATACACTCTGAATACATATAATTAATAGTACAGTATATGCTGTACCTACACTACCATTCAAAAGTTTGGGGTCACTTTGATACAATCTTCGTCAAAATCATTCGCAAGGAGATTCCTGCAAAAATATTATTTGAAGATGAAAGAAAAGCACATTTTTTATCCATTTTAAAATTACATCAAATTGATCAGAAATACAGTATAGACATTGTTAATATTGTAAGTGACTATTGTAGCTGGAAACGGCTGATTTTAAATGGAATATCTACATAGGCGTACAGCGGCCCATTATCAGCAACCAACACTCCTGTGTTCCAATGGCACATTGTGTTAGCTAATCCAAGTTTGTCATTTTAAAAGGCTTATTGATCATTAGAAAACCATTTTGCAATTATGTTAGCACATCTGAAAACTGTTGTCCTGATTAAAGAAGCAATAAAACTGGCCTTCTTTAGACTAGTTGACTATCTGGAGCATCAGCATTTGTGGGTTTGATTACAGGCTCAAAATGGCCAGAAACAAAGACCTTTATTCTAAAACTCGTCAGTCTTTTCTTGTTCTGAGAAATGAAGGCTATTCCATGCGAGAAATTGCCAAGAAACTGAAGATCTCGTACAACGCTGTGTACTACTACCTTCACAGGACAGCGCAAACTGGCACTAACCAGAATAGAAAGAGGAGTGGGAGGCCCCGGTGCACAACTGAGCAAGAGGACAAGTACATTAGTGTCTAGTTTGAGAAACAGACGGCTCACAAGTCCTCAACTGGCAGCTTCATTAAATAGTACCCGCAAAACACCAGTCTCAACGTCAACAGTGAAGAGGCGACTCCGGGATGCTGGTCTTCTAGGCAGAGTTCCCCTGTCCAGTGTCTGTGTTATTTTGCCCATCTTAATATATTATTTTTATTGTCCAGTCAGAGTTATGGCTTTTTCTTTGCAACTCTACCTAGAATGCCAGCATCCCAGAGTCGCCTCTTCACTGTTGACGTTGAGATCAATTATTTTCATTGTGTGAGGTTATTCTTATCCAAACTTGGGAGGTGAATTGATGTTGTGCAGGGTTGTAATTTCTTCTGATTTTTGTTATTTCCTGTTTTACAGCTTCGATGCTCTGGAGCCTGGTGTCGCCAAGGAGCATTTGGACAGTCGGGACCAGGTTTCAGCTGCTGCGCATCCTTCCTCCCATAGATGGTCTGCTTGTAAAAGCACCACCTGGACTGGACACAGCTAGACAAACTATCTTTTTGACAAGATCAGGGAGTTTTGCGACGAAGAAGCTTTGGACATGATACGTCCTGCACCAACGTCAAGGGCAGACAGAAACAGGCTCTCCGAATATAGATTCCCTTGTTCATGTGTGGTTTGGATGGACCAGTAATCAGTACTATCTGCAGTGCTTCTATTCACAACTCTCTCCTAACACACACGCCATACATTGCTGCTACTATTATTCTTCTACCCTGCTGCTCAGCCACTACCCCTGATTGCATGCAAATAACTATCTCGTCTATAACTAATATCGTTATTGTTCTTGAACATACTGTACATACATTCTGTGTTTGCTACAATGCAAGAAACCATTTGGCTGTACCGTTTACACCTTCTGTAAAGACCATCTACTTAGCAAAATATTGATACAGTTGAAGTCGGAAGTTTACATACACTTAGGTGGGAGTCATTAAAAACGCGTTTTTAAACCACTCCACACATTTCTTGTTCACAAACTATAGTTTTGGCAAGTCGGTTAGGACATCTACTTTGTGCATAAGTAATTTTTCCAACAATTGTTTTCAGAAAGATTATTTGACTTATCATTCACTATATCACAATTCCAGTGGGTCAGAAGTTTAGATGCACTAAGTTGACTGTGCCTTTAAAAATCTTGGAAAATTCCAGAAAATGATGTCATGGCTTTAGAAGCTTCTGGTAGGTTAATTTACATAATTTGAGTCAATTGGAGGTGTACCATCAAACTCAGTGCCACTTTGCCTGATATCATGGGGAAATCCCCCAAAATCAGCCAAGACGTCAAAAGAAATTGTAGACCTCCACAAGTCTGGTTCATCTGTACAAACAATAGTACGCAAGTATAAACACCATGGGACCACGCAGCCGTAATACCGCTCAGGAAGGAGACATGTTAAGAGATTAACGTACTTTGGTTCGAAAAGTGCAAATCAATCCCAGAACAGCAGCACAGCAGCAAAGAACCTTGTGAAGATGCTGGAGGAAACAGGTACAAAAGTATCTATATCCACAGTAAAACAAGTCCTACAATGGGGCAAAAAAGTATTTAGTCAGCCACCAATTGTGCAAGTTCTCCCACTTAAAAAGATGAGGCCTGTAATTTTCATCATAGGTACAATTCAACTATGAAAGTATTTCATAATCGGAAATCGTTATTTTTTTACACCTTTATTTAATCTTTATTTAACTAGGCAAGTCAGTTAAGAACACATTCTTATTTTCAATGACTGCCTAGGAACGAGGCAGAATGACAGATTTTACCTTGTCAGCTTGGGGGATCCAATCTTGCAACCTTACAGTTAACTAGTCCACCGCTCTAACCACCTGCCTCACGAGGAGCCTGCCTGTTATGCGAATGCAATAAGCCAAGGTAAGTTGCTAGCTAGCATTAAACGTATCTTATAAAAAAACAATCAACGACTGTCGTTGCTCCAATGTGTACTTAACCATAATCATCAATGCCTTTCTTAAAATCAATACATGAGTATATATTTTTAAACCTGCATATTTAGCTAAAAGAAATCCAGGTTAGCAGGCAATATTAACCAGGTGAAATTGTGTCACTTCTCTTGCGTTCATTGCAGGCAGAGTCAGGGTATATGCAACAGTTTGAGCCGCCTGGCTCTTTGAGAACTAATTTGCCAGAATTCTACGTAATTATGATATCACTTTGAAGTTTGTGCAATGTAACAGGAATATTTAGACTCATGGATGCCACCCGTTAGATAAAATACGGAACGGAATAAACGTTTTGTTTTCGAGGTGATAGTTTCCGGATTTGACCTAAGGTTCGTATTTCTGTGTGTTTATTATAGTTAAGTCTATGATTTGATATTCGATAGAGCAGTCTGACTGAGGGGTGGTAGGCAGCAGCAGGCTCGTAATAGTCAAAGGTATATGGTTTAGAGAGAAATAGTCGACGCGTTATAATTCCTGTAATAACTTGCGGCTGAACTTGAAAGGGGTTCCTTCGTTATTTTACCGTTCATGTCTTCCATAGAGAATGTCTTGATCTACTTCAAATAAGGTCTGTGTTTCGTGCAGGTTTAAACCGCCTCCGCGTTTTGATACCCGTGTAAATCTCACTCGGATAAGGTAAAGTTTGTCAACATATTTTCATAAATCCACTCCACAAAAAAAATGATCTTTGCTTATATTTAGCCAATATTGATCAGGGTTACCTTGTCCTATGGAAATCTACACAGTTATAAAATTGACAAGGTGGTGTAAGCCTACACGAAACACAGACCTTATTTTAAGTGAATATAAAAATATCTTATGGAATAAATGAATGAAGGAACCGCTTTTCAGATTTTGCTAGAAGGTGTCATGGGAATTATGACTCGCACTTTGGTCGTCAATTCCTACCATGTCCATTATTAAAATAGGATTTCCTGCATATAGAAATTAGTTTTTGTTTTCAACATTCATCACAGGTAACTTAAACTCTATTTTTATTCAAACAGTTGAGAGTATTTGTCTCCTAAGCAGACTCTTCAGTATCATTGTTTACTTCAGAGCTATGTGTGTGTTTTACAGATGGCAGAGAAAAGCAGAGCACCAGTGTGGGACTATTACATGGATTTACATGGATTTGGCACCAAGGTGTCTTATTTGTGATAAGGATGTAAGCATGGGGTCAGCAACGGCTAAATCAAAAAATACCTGTGGAATCACCTTAAGAACACCCATCCAAAAGCCCATATGTATTATATGAAGATAAAATAAAAGTGTTCATTCAGTATTGTTGCAATTGTAATTATTACAAAAAAATATATATATGTATATATAGTTTTTTAAAAAGTGGCCGATTAATCAGTATCGGCTTTTTTTGTCCTCCAATAATCGGCCGACCTCTAATTTGTACCAAATACAATGCTCTTAGTTTTAGAGATGTTCAGGGCCAGTTTATTACTAACCACCCATTTCAAAACTGACTGCAACTCCTTGTTAAGGTTTTCAGTGACTTCATTAACTGTGGTTGTTGATGGGTATAGGGTGGAATCATCAGCATACATGGACACACAGGCTGTTTAATGCCAATGGCAGGTCATTGGTGAAAATAGAAAAGAGTAGCGGGCTTAGAGAACTTCCCTGCGGTATACCACACTACATGTTTGACAGAGAAGCTTCCAATAAAGAAAAACACCACACACACACACACACACACACACACACACACACACACACACACACACACACACACACACACACACACACACACACACACACACACACACACACACACACACACACACACACACACACACACACACACACACACACACACACACACACACCCTTCAAAATGAGTGGATTTAACTATTTCAGCCATACCCGTTGCTGACAGGTGTATAAAAATTTAGCACAAAGCCATGCAATCTCCATAGACAAACAGTGGCAGTAGAATAGCCTTACTGAAGAGCTCAGTGACTTTCAACGTAGGATACTATAGGATAGGATACTACAATTCCAACAAGTCAGTCAAATTTATGCCCTGCTAGAGCTGCCTCGGTCATCTGTAAGTGCTGTTATTGTGAAGTGGAAGCTTTTAGGAGCAACAACGGCTCAGCCGCGAAGTGGCAGGCCACACAAGCTCACAGAACGGGACCGCCGAGTGCTGAAGTGCATAGCGCGTAAAAATCGCCGGTCCTCAGTTGCAACACTCACTACAGAGTTCCAAACTGCCTTTGGAAGCAACTTCAGCACAAGAACTGTTAAATCGGGAGCTTCCTGAAATGGGTTACCATGGCCGAACAGCCGCACACAAGCATAAAATCACCATGCGCAATGTCAAGCATCGGCTGGAGTGGTGTAAAGTTCACCACCATTGGTCTCAGTGGAAGCACATTCTCTGGAGTGATGAATCACGTTTGGTGGATGTCAGGAATACGCTACCATCCCCAATGCATAATGCCAACTGTAAAGTTTGGTAGAGGATGAATAATGGTCTGGGGCATTTGTCATGGTTTGCCTAGGCCCCTTAGTTCCAGTGAGGGAAAAACTTAATTTACAGCATACAATTACATTCTAGATGATTCTGTGCTTCCAACTTCGTGGAAACAGTTTGGGGAAGGCATTTTCCTATTTCAGCATGACAAAGCCCCTGTGCACAAAGCGAGGTCCATACAGAAATGGTTTGTCGAGATCAATGTGGAAGAACTTGACTGGCCTACACAGAAACCCTAACCTCAACCACATTGAACACCTTTAGTATGAAAAGGTGAAAAGCATTCCCAGAAGAGTGTGTGTGTGGGGGGGGGGGGGGGGTAACTCCATATTAATGCACCTGATTTTGGAATGAGATGTTTGACAAGCAGGTGTCCACACACTCGGTCATGTGGTGTACCTCTGAATCCACAATATGGCAGAGGTTTAAAAGCCATAACACATAAGTTCTCTCAACAACAGGTTATGGTCAATAATATTAAAGGCTGCACTGAAATCTAACAGTACAGCTCTCACAATCTTCTTACTTTCAATTTCTTTCAACCAATCATCAGTCATTTGTGTCAGTGCAGTACATGTTGGGTGCCCTTCTCTATAAGCATGCCAAAAGTCTGTTGTTAATTTGTTTACAGAGAAATAGCATTGTATTTGGTCAAAACATTTTTCCAACCGTTTGCCAAGAGCTGGCAGCAAGCTGATAGGTTGGCTGTTAGAACCAGTAAAAGCCGCTTTACCAGTCTTGGGTAGTGGAATGACTTTGGCTTCCCTCCAGGCCTGAGGACAAACACTTTCCTCTAGGCTCAGATTAAAGATATGACAGATAGGAGTGGCTACAGAGGCAGCTACCATCCCCAGCAGCTTTCCATCTAAGTTGTCAATGCCAAGAGGTTTGTCATTATTGATCGATAACCATACTTTTCCCACCTCTCCCCACAACAGCTTAAAAAAATTACAACTACATTTTTTTCTATCATTATTTGTTCTTAGAGAGAGAGAAATAGAGTGAGAGAGCGCTGAGAAACCTAAATTAGTGTGATGAATAGCTGGATATCCAAACCCTGGCATCCTGGGGGGGGAAAGCACCTTGTCCCTTTCCCCTTCTTCTCCTCCCCCACCAGGCCTGCTGTGAATGGCTGAGTAGCACCCCACTAGCCTGGGGCAGGGTGGGGGGGGGGATGGCGCAGGGAGTAGAACCCAGATCAGTATTCTGAATACAGTAGTGCTAGCCCCTAAAACAAAGTTAGACATTGGCAGCCTCAAAATCCCAATTTCAGCTCTGTGCGCCAGTGCTCACAAACACAACCAGACGCGACACACACAACACCCTCTCTCTCAGTTTCTTTCTCCTTCTCTGTCATCGTCTCTTTCTGTCAGTCCCTTTTTTCTGTTTCTCTCAATCTGTCTCTTTCTCGTTCTGCTTCTCTCACTCTGTCTGGCTCACCCTCTCTTTCTCTCCTACTCCCTCTTTCAGACTCCATCTCTCGCTCTGTCTCTTATTGATGGGACAATAAAATCTTCTCACATAACAATCATGAGACTAGAACAGTTTAATATTATTTTTTTCCCTCTCATATTGGTTGTCAAATGGAGCCAGTGAAGCAGATGAAACCAAATACTACTGTATTCACGATGGTTCTGGCTCTCCTGTGTCTCTGTGCTGACCTGGTAGTGAAGCAGATGGAACCAAATACTACTGTATTCACGATGGTTCTGGCTCTCCTGTGTCTCTGTGCTGACCTGGTAGTGAAGCAGATGGAACCAAATACTACTGTATTCACGATGGTTCTGGCTCTCCTGTGTCTCTGTGCTGACCTGGTAGTGAAGCAGATGGAACCAAATACTACAGTATTCACTATGGTTCTGGCTCTCCTGTGTCTCTGTGCTGACCTGGTAGTGAAGCAGATGGAACCAAATACTACTGTATTCACTATGGTTCTGGCTCTCCTGTGTCTCTGTGCTGACCTGGTAGTGAAGCAGATGGGACCAAATACTACTGTATTCACTATGGTTCTGGCTCTCCTGTGTCTCTGTGCTGACATGGTAGTGAAGCAGATGGAACCAAATACTACAGTATTCACGATGGTTCTGGCTCTCCTGTGTCTCTGTGCTGACCTGGTAGTGAAGCAGATGGAACCAGATACTACTATATTCACTATGGTTCTGGCTCTCCTGTGTCTCTGTGCTGACCTGGTAGTGAAGCAGATGGAACCAAATACTACTATATTCACTATGGTTCTGGCTCTCCTGTGTCTCTGTGCTGACATGGTAGTGAAGCAGATGGAACCAAATACTACTATATTCACTATGGTTCTGGCTCTCCTGTGTCTCTGTGCTGACCTGGTAGTGAAGCAGATGGAACCAAATACTACTGTATTCACTATGGTTCTGGCTCTCCTGTGTCTCTGTGCTGACCTGGTAGTGAAGCAGATGGGACCAAATACTACAGTATTCACTATGGTTCTGGCTCTCCTGTGTCTCTGTGCTGACCTGGTAGTGAAGCAGATGGAACCAAATACTACTGTATTCACTATGGTTCTGGCTCTCCTGTGTCTCTGTGCTGACCTGGTAGTGAAGCAGATGGGACCAAATACTACAGTATTCACTATGGTTCTGGCTCTCCTGTGTCTCTGTGCTGACCTGGTAGTGAAGCAGATGGAACCAAATACTACAGTATTCACGATGGTTCTGGCTCTCCTGTGTCTCTGTGCTCACCTGGTAGTGAAGCAGATGGAACCAAATACTACAGTATTCACTATGGTTCTGGCTCTCCTGTGTCTCTGTGCTGACCTGGTAGTGAAGCAGATGGAACCAAATACTACAGTATTCACTATGGTTCTGGCTCTCCTGTGTCTCTGTGCTGACATGGTAGTGAAGCAGATGGAACCAAATACTACAGTATTCACTATGGTTCTGGCTCTCCTGTGTCTCTGTGCTGACCTGGTAGTGAAGCAGATGGAACCAAATACTACAGTATTCACTATGGTTCTGGCTCTCCTGTGTCTCTGTGCTGACATGGTAGTGAAGCAGATGGAACCAAATACTACAGTATTCACGATGGTTCTGGCTCTCCTGTGTCTCTGTGCTGACCTGGTAGTGAAGCAGATGGAACCAAATACTACTATATTCACTATGGTTCTGGCTCTCCTGTGTCTCTGTGCTGACATGGTAGTGAAGCAGATGGAACCAAATACTACTATATTCACTATGGTTCTGGCTCTCCTGTGTCTCTGTGCTGACCTGGTAGTGAAGCAGATGGAACCAAATACTACTGTATTCACTATGGTTCTGGCTCTCCTGTGTCTCTGTGCTGACCTGGTAGTGAAGCAGATGGAACCAGATACTACTGTATTCACTATGGTTCTGGCTCTCCTGAGTCTCTGTGCTCACCTGGCATCCTATGATCCAGTCTAAGTTTTGGGTAAGAAACAACTTACACAGCTTTACTGTTAGCTTGGTGTGGTACTGGGTACTCCAGACATGACTGACTTCGTAGTGTGTACTGTTAGCTTGGTGTGGTTTGTCAAGACTGTACTTACCTGGAACCGAACCTCCTGGTTAACCCTTTGGGAGCCATCCTCGCTGCCCGGGTGGGAGACCATCGACAGGCGCTTCTTCTCAGCAGTAGCCCGGTCTCTCAGGTACTCTAGCCTCCGTGGCCGGCCCAGCTGTAGGGACAGGAGGGCCTGGAGCTGGGCACGCTCAATAGAGCCCAGCAGGATCATCGACTCTGAGGGGGGGGACGAGGGAGGAAGAGCGAGAGGGGAGTGAGGGGCAGCATGGAAGACATGGATGGAGAGAAATATGAGACGAGAGAGAAAGTAAGGAGGGAGTGAGGTGGTGAAGAGAGAACAGAGATGATGGGATGAAAGATAGAGGAGAGAGACAGATGAGAATAAAAGAAGAGGGATGATGGAAGAAAAGAGAAATTGAGAGAAAGGGGCCAGGAGATTGGAGTGAGAGAGGAGGGAGAGGGCAGAGTGGAAAGATGGGATGGAGGAGAGGAGAAGAGGTATTTTAGAACAGTAGTTAATGTGCAGACTACATGGGACTCTTAACACATGTTGCTGCATTGTGAGTGATGTAACTGAGAACAGCCAGGCGTCTGTGTACACAACAGGAGGTGTGTGTATGGGGGGCTGTGTGTGTTTGTTTAAAATAATTGCCCCAGTTAATTGCTTTGGCATCGATGCACAATTACAACAGACTTGGCATACTATATAAGAATATATAACTTGAATGTGTGAGTGGGGAACTTTAATTTGACTGAAAATGTTCTGTGGTGTCTGTAATGGGTGTGTGTTTGTGGGCGTGTGCGTGTGTCTCACCACTGGACTCGAGCAGGGCTAGGGTCTTGAGGTGTCCAGTCAGCAGTACATCATGCAGGTCTCTGTAGCAGCAGTTGAGGGTGATGTACATCACATCCCTGATCATGATGTCCTCCACACGAATATTATACTTCCTGAAGGACGATAGGAGAGAAATGTTGTGCTGATATTTTTAATGACTTGGCCAAAGCTTTTAATACGGTCGACCATTCCATTGTTGTTGCCCGGCTAAGGAGTATTGGTGTCTCTGTGGGGTCTTTGACCTGGGTTACTAACCACCTCCCTCAAAGAGTGCAGTGTATAAAGTCAGAACATCTGCGGTCTCCAAGGGAGTACCCCAAAGCTCGATCCTAGGCCCCACGCTCTTCTCAATTTACATCAACAACATAGCTCAGGCAGTAGGAAGCTCTCATTCATTTACAGTGCCTTTGGAAACTATTCAGACCTCTGACTTTTTCCAAATGTTGTTACGTTACAGCCTTATTTTAAAATGGATTAAATAGTTTCCCCCCATCATCAATCTACACACAACACCCCATAAGGACACGTCAAAATCAGGTTTAGACATTTTTGCTAATTTATTTTTAAAAAATCACATTTACATTAGGTATTCTGAACCTTTACTCAGTACTTTGTTAAAGCACCTTTGGTAGCGATTACAGCATTGAGTCTTCTTGGGTAGGATGCTACAAGGTTGGCACATCTGTATTTCTCCAATTCTTCCCTGCAGATCCTCTCTAGTTCTGTCAGGTTGGATGGGGAGCATTTCTGCACAGCTATTTTCAGGTCTCGCCAGAGATGTTCGATCAGGTTCAAGTCCGGGCTCTGGCTGGGCCACTCAGGGACATTCAGAGAATTGTCCCGAAGCAACTCCTGCATTGTCTTGGCTGTGTGCTTAGGGTCGTTGTCCTGTTGGAATGTGAACCATTGTCCCAGTCTGAGGCCTTGAGTGTTCTGGAGTAGATTTTCATCAAGGATCTTCCTGTACTTTTCTCTGTTCATATTTCCTCGATCCTGACTAGTCTCCTAGTCCCTGCCTCTGAAAATCATCCCCACAGCATGATGCTACCACCACCATGATTCACCGTAGGGATAGTTTCCTCCAGACGTGACGCTTGGCATTCAGGCCAAAGAGTTCAATCTTGGTTTCATCAGACCAGTGAATCTTGTTTCTCATGGTCTGAGAGTCCTTTAGGTGTCAGACTGACCATTGGGTTCCTGGTCACCTTCCTGACCAAGGCCCTTCTCCCAGGAGATCAGCTATAGCAGTCTTGGTGGTTCTAAACTTCTTCCATTTAAGAATGATGGATTGTTCTTGGGAACCTTCAATGCTGCAGAGATTTTTTGGTACCCTTTTCCCAGATCTGTGCCTCGACAATCTTGTCTCGGAGCACTATGGACAATTTTTTTCGACCTCATGGCTGGGTTTTTACTCTGACATGCACTGTCAACTGTGGGACCTTATATAGACAGGTGTGTGCCTTTCCAAATCATGTCCAATCAATTGAATTTACCACAGGTGGACTCTAATCAAGTTGTAGAAACATCAAGGATGATCAATGGAAACAGGAAGGACTTGAGCTCAGTTTCGAGTCTCATAGCAATGGGTCTGAATACTTATGTAAATATGTTTTTTGAATCCATTTTAGAATAAGGCTGTAACATAAAAAAAAATGTGAAAGAAGTCAAGGGGTCTGAATAGTGGTTATGCAGATGTTGCAGTCTAATACTCAGCTGGGGCCTCCCTGGATTTTGTGTTAAATGCTCTACAACAAAGATTTCTTAGTGTCCAACAAGTTCTCTGCCCTTACCCTTGTTCTGAACACCTCCAAAACGAAGGTCATGTGGTTTGGTAAGAAGAATACCCCTCTCCCTACCGGTGTGATTACTACCTCTTGAGGGTTTAGAGCTTGAGGCAGTAACTTCATACCAGTACTCATACTCATACCTCATACTCATACCAGTGTCAATTCCTTTGGAACTACATCCTAGTCAGTCCTGGACTTATAGCTACAGAGGTGAGGTTGCATCCATTATAGTCGTACTGTATAGGAGGTGACTGAGTGAGAGAGAAGGTCCTGCCTCAGCATATTTGTGGTTCTACCCCGGCCAAACTGTACTCTAGACAGGTTTCCTTCCTTCCTTCCAGACAGGCTGAGCGTGTCAACCTCCAACACGACAGCAGCACTAGTTTCCGCTGCAACACAGATGCAGGTCAACCAACACAGACGCAGGCCAACCAACACAGACGCAGGCCAACCAACACAGACGCAGGCCAACCAACACAGACGCAGGCCAACCAACACAGACGCAGGCCAACCAACACAGACGCAGGGCAACCCTCTATAAGATCTAAAACCCCTGTTTCTGTACACAAATACAATAACCTCTACTGTAGCTTTAAACCAGGGGTTGGCAACAGGCATCCAACGGACTTAAACGATCCCACAAGTTATTTTTTTGGGCCCCCCAAAACTATTAGCACAAAAATAAAGATTTTTGTAGGATTTTCATTTTTGGTTAAAAAAATAAAAGCTTACAAGGAATTCAGTAAAAAATGTGTTTCATTTAGGAATTCTGTTTACCAAGTATTCCCACGCATACAAACAATTCATATGTGATCAAGGTATGAAATTAATAAAATACAATCTCTTTTTGGACTTAGTTGTGGTCAATTTCTAGTCTCTCTCTCTCATATATTTATGTAGCTGGAAATTAAATCCCACTCTGGAGATGGATTTGTCAAAAGGGGATTCATGCCCCAACATGAAGCTTTGCTTTTCTTAATGTGTGTGTTTGTGAATAAGTGTGTTTCCCAAGCATTACACAAGCATTCCTATGGCTATTTGTGGGGGAGATGGGTACCAGAATTAATAGGAACACAAACAGCTTGGGGGCCACACTTCCTGCACTCTTTCATCCTACTCCCTGCCTCAAATGTACTTCGTGCTCGAGACAGAGAGAAGCCTTATGCATCATTACACCCATTTTCTGCTCTTTAGCCCTCCACCAGCTACAGCACACACACATTTCTACCATCGTTTTATAAAATCACAGAACGGTTTTAGATTTGTAAAAACACCTCTCTCCCAGATAGATTTTTCCAGTGTTCAGACAAATGCCCGTTTCCACTGGCACTTAAAAGTAGGGCCAAATTTGAGTTGGTTCGAATGTAATTCTGAAATTCAAGCTGGGTCTGGGGAAACCTGGGCCGGCTCAGACCATTTTAACAACTGGTCACTTTGTTTTCTATTCTTTTAAAATCGATTAAAATTTGGGCTGGTGAAGCCGTTACTATGCAACCACCAGCTAGCTCCTCTGGGCTTGTTGCTGTTAGCTAGCACACGGATAAGCAGTATTGCAGTAGTCAGATATGAGAAGAATTACCACCATAGCGGGATCCTTCAGTCATTTTTGCACTACACAAACTTATGAGAACAGTCAGCCCTCGAATGTTTGCTACCAAACGTTAGCTAGCAAATCAATCAAATTGATGTATAAAGCCCTTTTTACATCAGCAGGTGTCACAAAGTGCATATACAGCCAAAAACCCCAGAGTTGAAACAAGCTAGTTAGCTAGCAGCAATTTTAGCTAGCCCCATCATAACCAACCAAACCAGATGACAGGTTTGATATCTAGCTAGCTAATAGTAAATGCCATGGCAAGCAAGGTAGGAATTAAGCTAGCTAGCTAGCCTGTATGCTAGCAATGACGCTAACCGTTTAGCTAGCTGGCTAATGTTAGCAAGCCCAAAATCTTTACTAAATACATGGCTCTGTCTGATTGGCAGGAGTATGGGGTAACTTTAGTTACAGCATGGTGAGGGTAGCTAGTTGGCAATATTAGCGAAGCCAGCTGCATGGTTACCAAGCAACATTTCTGGAGGCAGTGGAAACCCAATTCAAGCAAGCCCACCAAGGACAGCCCAACTTGGATTGACTTCAAATGGAAACGAGCCTTAAGAGGTGTGGTCATTAGAGTGTGGGTGGCTAGCCATTAGTTAACAGAACAGATACATTGCTTCAGTACTACAGGTTATACTGAATGTCAGCCGCACTCTAACAGGCTATTAATGATAAATAGACAGGAGAGGTGACAGGGCATTCTCAGAACTTTGAGAATACTGGTCTACGCAGCCGTGTTTGTGTCAACTGCTGTCAGCGTGTACACTTCTGCACATTGTGTAACTACACGTTGTAACTCTGTGTAATATACATTTAAATGAGAAATTATGTAACAGCACAACTAAAAAAAATACAACCTACACTTAGCTCACATGATGTCTAATGACACACACACACACACACACACACACACACACACACACACACACACACACACACACACACACACACACACACACACACACACACACACACACACACAGTCCCGATACGCTCCACCCCCATCGATGAAATCAAAGCTTAGTGGGTGGTGTGAAGGGGAGCAAGAGGGAAGAGAGAGAGATAAAGAGAGAGGGCACATAAGAACCAACCCATCAAGAGGTACCAACCCAACTTGTCCCTTCACTAGTCCCTTCAGTAGTCCCAAACACAGCAAGAAGGACCACTAGTCACCTCACTAGTCCCCAACCCAGCAAGAGGCACCACTAGTCCCCTAACTAGTCCCCAACCCAGCAAGAGGAACCACTAGTCCCCTAACTAGTCCCCAACCCAGCAAGAGGAAACACTAGTCCCTAACCCAGCAAGAGAAACCAGTAGTCCCCTCATTAGTCCCTAAGTCAGCAAGAGAAACCACTAGTCCCCTCACTAGTCTCCAACCCAGCAAGAGGCACCACTAGTCCCCTCACTAGTCCCCAACCCAGCAAGAGGAACCACTAGTCTCCTCACTAGTCCCCAACCCAGCAAGAGGACCCACTAGCCCCCTCACTAGTCCCCAACCCAGCAAGAGACCCACTAGCCCCCTCACTAGTCCCCAACCCAGCAAGAGGACCCACTAGCCCCCTCACTAGTCCCCAACCCAGCAAGAGGAACCACTAGCCCAGTCACTAGTCCCGAACCCAGCAAGAGGACCCACTAGCCCAGTCACTAGTCCCGAACCCAGCAAGAGGCACCACTAGTCCCCTCACTAGTCTCCAACCCAGCAAGAGGACCCACTAGCCCAGTCACTAGTCCCGAACCCAGCAAGAGGACCCACTAGCCCAGTCACTAGTCCCGAACCCAGCAAGAGGACCCAAGAGAGATTTAAAGAGAGTGAAAAAAGTACAGAAAGAAAGGGGTATAAATAGAAGTAAAAATAAAGAGCGAAGAAAGAGGGGGATAGATAGAAGTGTAGTCCTACGTACTCGTGGTGTCCCCAGCCCAGCTCAGGGAGGTACGGTAGTTTCTTGATCCTGATGATGGAGTCATATAGCGAGGGCTGGAGGGACTGGGCCACGGCGTTGGCCAGTATCACCGCTATCATCACCGGCAGGATGTGGCTGATCTGACCCGTCAGCTCAAACACAATGACCGCCGTCGATACCGTGTGGGTCACCGCTCCAGACAGGGCCGCCGCACCTGGGAGGAGAGGGGAGAGGAAGAGAGGAGAAGAGTAGAGGATGGAATGGGTACAGATGAAGGTTGAGGTTACTGTCCATTGACATGATTAAAGTAGTAAAAGCAATAGTGTAATCATACTTCTCTTCAACTCTATACTGAGCCTTCATCAATAATACTGGAGCAACAAAGTGAGGAGGGAGATGGGGGAGAGATGAGAAGGGAGAGAGGGAGGATGGTGAGATGACAGTACCTCAAAAAGATAAAAAATAAAAAAGTAAAATATTTTTAAACTTGTTCAATATTTTTTAACCGTTATTGAATAAAGAAAAATTAATGAATGGAATGAATGAGAGAAAGAAGGAGGAGTGGAGAGAGTGAGAGGGAAGGTTGAGTATTCTTAACTTCATTAGGATGGAGGTATGAAGGAGAGCGAGAGAAGAAGGTAAATCTAGACATGCTGAGATAGAAGGCTCATCAGAGAGTGAGAGAAAGAGAAAGCTGAGTTAAAGGTGAGTGAACAACATCAGCACCCATTAGACACAAAACACAGATGACATCAACCCCAACACTGAACAACAGCCAACAACCATGCTAACAGTAATATACCTCATAGCAACAGCATTAAGAGACATCTTGCCAAAGGGGACAGACATGTTTTTGTCTGACAAAAATGGCTTCATATTACCACTGTGTCTAGCAGCGCCTTATTGAAACTGGCTTTTTATGTCCTAATAGTTACAATAATGGTGTCTAGTTGTGTCTAGTTTCTACAGTAACACACCCACGACGGCATACCCTCCTGGCACTATGGGGTAGATGGTGCCATCAGAGTGGATGCCATCAGGGAACCAGGCGGCCATGCTCTCCCCGACCAGACGGCCAAACGCTGCCCCTAGAACACACGCATACACATTGTTAATGAGGGAGTAACATATTTTTACACAGACACTCACAAGACTTAATAGCATATCCACAGGGTTAACATTATTGTTGAAACACACACATTCGCACACACCTCTTACCAATGACGAAGACAGGCATGAAGGCTCCACAGGGCACAGGGATGGTGGTAGCCAGAGCAGACATCCAGAACTGAGACAGATACACAGGCAGAGTCAGAGGGAAAAGTGTGGCATTTCAGTCAGCCAACAGGACAATCTTCTATTTAACTCAGCTGCTCTGACTTCTGATCAGTACTGCCTTTTATTCTGTACTATGACAGAAAATACTCCATTGTGATAGGCTCATCTCTTCCCAGACGTGAACTGGCTAACACAGATCCCCATCGGGTTGAGATTGAACTGTCACACACTGACTTAATTTGATGGGTAATGAGCAGAGCAAGCTGATTGGAAGATGTGTCATGTTTTGTCTTATATTGTCTTGTCATTTTGCTTTTCCTTCTGTTCCTTTTCCCCCTGCTGGTCTTTTTAGGTTCGTTCCCTTTTTTCTCTCTCCCTCTCTCTCTCTCTTCTCTCTATCGTTCCGTTCCTGCTCCCAGCTGTTCCTATTCCCCTAATCAATCATTTAGTCTTCCCACACCTGTTCCCTATCTTTTCCCCTGATTAGAGTCCCTATTTCTCCCCTTGTTTTCCGTTTCTGTCCTGTCGGATCCTTGTATACTGTTCACCGTGCTGTGTCTTTGTATCGCCCTGTCGTGTCGTGTTTCCCTCAGATGCTGCGTGGTGAGCAGGTGTCTGAGTCTGCTACGGTCAAGTGCCTTCCCGAGGCAACCTGCAGTTCATTATCGAGTCTCCAGTCAGTTCTCGTGATTACGAGTGAAATTGTTTCTTATGCTTTATTTACCGCTCCGATTTGTCTAGGAGTATTGCTATTTCCTTAAACTGGATTAAAGACTCTGTTTTCGCCAAGTCGCTTTTGGGTCCTCATTCACCTGCATAACAGAAGGATCCGACCAAAGAATGGACCCAGCGACTACAGACGCTCGTAACACTGCCGTCGAGATCCAAGGAGCCATGCTCGGCAGACACGAGCAGGAATTGTCTGCTGCTCGTCATGCCATGGAGAACCTGGCCGCTCAGGTTTCCGACCTCTCTGGACAGTTCCAGAGTCTTCGTCTCGTGCCACCTGTTACTTCCTGGTCTGCCGAGCCTCCGGAACCTAGGGTTAATAACCCACCTTGCTACTCCGGGCAGCCCAAGGAGTGCCGCTCCTTTCTCACCCAGTGTGATATTGTGTTCTCTCTCCAACCCAACACATACTCTAGAGAGAGAGCTCGGGTTGCTTACGTCATTTCACTCCTTACTGGCCGGGCTCGAGAGTGGGGCACAGCTATCTGGGAGGCAAGGGCTGATTGTTCAAACAATTACCAGAACTTTAAAGAGGAGATGATTCGGGTTTTTGACCGTTCAGTTTTTGGTAGGGAGGCTTCTAGGGCCCTGGCTTCCCTATGCCAAGGTGATCGATCCATAACGGATTACTCTATAGAGTTTCGCACTCTTGCTGCCTCTAGTGACTGGAACGAGCCGGCGCTGCTCGCTCGTTTTCTGGAGGGACTCCACGCAGTGGTTAAAGATGAGATTCTCTCCCGGGAGGTTCCTTCCAGTGTGGACTCTTTGATTGCTCTCGCCATCCGCATAGAACGATGGGTAGATCTTCGTCACCAAGCTCGTGGTAGAGAGCTCGCGCCAACGGTGTTTCCCTGCTCCGCATCGCAACCATCTCCCTCCTCTGGCTCAGAGACTGAGCCCATGCAGCTGGGAGGTATTCGCATCTCGACTAAGGAGAGGGAACGGAGGATCACCAACCGCCTGTGCCTCTATTGCGGATTTGATGGACATTTTGTCAATTCATGTCCAGTAAAAGCCAGAGCTCATCAGTAAGCGGAGGGCTACTGGTGAGCGCTACTACTCAGGTCTCTCCATCTAGATCCTGTACTACTATGTCGGTCCATCTACGCTGGACCGGTTCGGGTGCTACATGCAGTGCCTTGATAGACTCTGGGGCTGAGGGTTGTTTCATGGACGAAGCATGGGCTCGGAAACATGACATTCCTTTCAGACAGTTAGACAAGCCTACGCCCATGTTCGCCTTAGATGGTAGTCATCTTCCCAGTATCAGATTTGAGACACTACCTTTAACTCTCACAGTATCTGGTAACCACAGTGAGACTATTTCTTTTTTGATTTTTCGTTCACCTTTTACACCTGTTGTTTTGGGTCATCCCTGGCTAGTATGTCATAATCCTTCTATTAATTGGTCTAGTAATTCTATCCTATCCTGGAACGTTTCTTGTCATGTGAAGTGTTTAATGTCTGCCATCCCTCCCATTTCTTCTGTCCCCACTTCTCAGGAGGAACCTGGCGATTTGACAGGAGTGCCGGAGGAATATCATGATCTGCGCACGGTCTTCAGTCGGTCCCGAGCCAACTCCCTTCCTCCTCACCGGTCGTATGATTGTAGTATTGATCTCCTTCCGGGGACCACTCCTCCTCGGGGTAGACTATACTCTCTGTCGGCTCCCGAACGTAAGGCTCTCGAGGATTATTTGTCTGTGTCTCTTGACGCCGGTACCATAGTGCCTTCTTCCTCTCCGGCCGGGGCGGGGTTTTTTTTTTGTTAAGAAAAAGGACGGTACTCTACGCCCCTGCGTGGGATTATCGAGGGCTGAATGACATAACGGTTAAGAATCGTTATCCGCTTCCCCTTATGTCATCAGCCTTCGAGATTCTGCAGGGAGCCAGGTGCTTTACTAAGTTGGACCTTCGTAACGCTTACCATCTCGTGCGCATCAGAGAGGGGGACGAGTGGAAAACGGCGTTTAACACTCCGTTAGGGCATTTTGAGTACCGGGTTCAGCCGTTTGGTCTCGCCAATGCGCCAGCTGTTTTTCAGGCATTAGTTAATGATAATATAATAATAATAATAATATAATATAATAATAATATAAATAATAATAATAATAATAATAATAATAATAATAATAATAATATAATAATAATAATAATAATAATAATAAATAATAATAATATATAATAATATAATAATATATGCCATTTAGCAGACGCTTTTATCCAATGATGTTCTGAGAGACATGCTGAACATCTTTGTTTTTGTCTACCTTGACGATATCCTGATTTTTTCACCGTCACTCGAGATTCATGTTCAGCACGTTCGACGTGTTCTCCAGCGCCTTTTAGAGAATTGTCTCTACGTGAAGGCTGAGAAGTGCTCTTTTCATGTCTCCTCCGTTACTTTTCTCGGTTCCGTTATTTCCGCTGAAGGCATTCAGATGGATTCCGCTAAGGTCCAAGCTGTCAGTGAGTGGCCCGTTCCAAGGTCACGTGTCGAGTTGCAGCGCTTGCTAGGTTTCGCTAATTTCTATCGGCGTTTCATTCGTAATTTCGGTCAAGTTGCTGCCCCTCTCACAGCTCTTACTTCTGTCAAGACGTGTTTTAAGTGGTCCGGTTCCGCCCAGGGAGCTTTTGATCTTCTAAAAGAACGTTTTACGTCCGCTCCTATCCTCGTTACTCCTGACGTCACTAGACAATTCATTGTCGAGGTTGACGCTTCAGAGGTAGGCGTGGGAGCCATTCTATCCCAGCGCTTCCAGTCTGACGATAAGGTTCATCCTTGCGCTTATTTTTCTCATCGCCTGTCGCCATCTGAACGCAACTATGATGTGGGTAACCGCGAACTGCTCGCCATCCGCTTAGCCCTAGGCGAATGGCGACAGTGGTTGGAGGGGGCGACCGTTCCTTTTGTCGTTTGGACAGACCATAAGAACCTTGAGTACATCCGTTCTGCCAAACGACTTAATGCTCGTCAAGCTCGTTGGGCGTTATTTTTCGCTCGTTTCGAGTTTGTGATTTCTTACCGTCCGGGTAGCAAGAACACCAAGCCTGATGCCTTATCCCGTCTTTTTAGTTCTTCTGTGGCTTCTACTGATCCCGAGGGATTCTTCCTTATGGGCGTGTTGTCGGGTTGACAGTCTGGGGAATTGAAAGACAGGTTAAGCAAGCACTCACGCACACTGCGTCGCCGCGCGCTTGTCCTAGTAACCTTCTTTTCGTTCCTGTTTCCACTCGTCTGGCTGTTCTTCAGTGGGCTCACTCTGCCAAGTTAGCTGGTCATCCCGGTGTTCGAGGCACTCTTGCTTCTATTCGCCAGCGCTTTTGGTGGCCGACTCAGGAGCGTGACACGCGCCGTTTCGTGGCTGCTTGTTCGGACTGCGCGCAGACTAAGTCAGGTAACTCTCCTCCTGCCGGTCGTCTCAGACCGCTCCCCATTCCTTCTCGACCATGGTCTCACATCGCCCTAGACTTCATTACCGGTCTGCCTTTGTCTGCGGGGAAGACTGTGATTCTTACGGTTGTCGATAGGTTCTCTAAGGCGGCACATTTCATTCCTCTCGCTAAACTTCCTTCCGCTAAGGAGACGGCACAAATCATCATCGAGAATGTGTTCAGAATTCATGGCCTCCCGTTAGACGCCGTTTCAGACAGAGGTCCGCAATTCACGTCACAGTTTTGGAGGGAGTTCTGTCGTTTGATTGGTGCGTCCGTCAGTCTCTCTTCCGGGTTTCATCCCCAGTCTAACGGTCAAGCAGAGAGGGCCAATCAGACGATTGGTCGCATACTACGCAGCCTTTCTTTCAGAAACCCTGCGTCTTGGGCAGAACAGCTCCCCTGGGCAGAATATGCTCACAACTCGCTTCCTTCGTCTGCTACCGGGTTATCTCCGTTTCAGAGTAGTCTGGGTTACCAGCCTCCTCTGTTCTCATCCCAGCTTGCCGAGTCCAGCGTTCCCTCCGCTCAAGCGTTTGTCCAACGTTGTGAGCGCACCTGGAGGAGGGTGAGGTCTGCACTTTGCCGTTACAGGGCACAGACTGTGAGAGCCGCCAATAAACGTAGGATTAAGAGTCCAAGGTATTGTTGCGGCCAGAGAGTGTGGCTTTCCACTCGCAACCTTCCTCTTACGACAGCTTCTCGTAAGTTGACTCCGCGGTTCATTGGTCCGTTCAGTGTCTCCCAGGTCGTCAATCCTGTCGCTGTGCGACTGCTTCTTCCGCGACATCTTCGTCGCGTCCATCCTGTCTTCCATGTCTCCTGTGTCAAGCCCTTTCTTCGCACCCCCGTTCGTCTTCCCTCCCCCCTCCCGTCCTTGTCGAGAGCGCACCTATTTACAAGGTACGTAGGATCATGGACATGCGTTCTCGGGGACGGGGTCACCAATACTTAGTGGATTGGGAGGGTTACGGTCCTGAGGAGAGGAGTTGGGTTCCGTCTCGGGACGTGCTGGACCGTTCACTGATTGATGATTTCCTCCGTTGCCGCCAGGATTCCTCCTCGAGTGCGCCAGGAGGCGCTCGGTGAGTGGGGGTACTGTCATGTTTTGTCTTATATTGTCTTGTCATTTTGCTTTTCCTTCTGTTCGTTTTCCCCCTGCTGGTCTTTTTAGGTTCGTTCCCTTTTTCTCTCTCCCTCTCTCTCTCTCTTCTCTCTATCGTTCCGTTCCTGCTCCCAGCTGTTCCTATTCCCCTAATCAATCATTTAGTCTTCCCACACCTGTTCCCTATCTTTTCCCCTGATTAGAGTCCCTATTTCTCCCCTTGTTTTCCGTTTCTGTCCTGTCGGATCCTTGTATACTGTTCACCGTGCTGTGTCTTTGTATCGCCCTGTCGTGTCGTGTTTCCCCCAGATGCTGCGTGGTGAGCAGGTGTCTGAGTCTGCTACGGTCAAGTGCCTTCCCGAGGCAACCTGCAGTTCATTATCGAGTCTCCAGTCAGTTCTCGTGATTACGAGTGAAATTGTTTCTTATGCTTTATTTACCGCTCCGATTTGTCTAGGAGTATTGCTATTTCCTTAAACTGGATTAAAGACTCTGTTTTCGCCAAGTCGCTTTTGGGTCCTCATTCACCTGCATAACAGGATGCAGCCGCCGCCGATGACGAAAGAGATGGGTAATTAGAGGATAATGTTACCGGTGCTAGGCGTGGGCCAAATACCGTATAATATGGAAAAAGCCACGGGATAGTTTTTCTTATAAGTTTTTCAATAAATTTGAATATTTGTAGCTACTTGTGTGATACGTTGGGAGATAAAGCAGATTGGGTTCTTCATTTCACATGTCGCATTATGAAGCTTATCATAGCTCTCCAGAACATTTGAGCCAGTCACGTTTGTTTGTAAATAGCACAAAGGGAGAAAGCGGTAGCGTTCTATATGTATCAGTGAGTCTCTGTCGTGTGGCACACATGCGGTGATGAAGTTACCCTTGTATTTGCCTGTCTTTGCAATTAGTATGTTAGTTTTCGGTCGTTAGCATTTTGCTAATAGCGTCACTGTGATTTTGATATTACTTGTGCTAATTATGTTAGCATTCTGGTAATAGATGCCCAACGGGCTTTTTGTGTGTTTTTAGCATCCCATTGTGTGCTATGCCGGTAATACCGTAAATACCGGTATGGCACAGGAACGGTATGACTGTATGAAAATCTGGATACTGACCAAGCCTAGTCACCAGTGACTCACACACACACTATACAAATACACTGCATGTCAAACTAGCAACACACACACACACACACACACACCTTTCCAAAAGCCACAAACCCACACATGCAAACACCCCTACAAACTTTCACACAAGCCGAAGAGAGCTTTAAATAGACCTCTTAATTACACTAATCTCCCTCTCTCCTTCTCCATTTCCCCGTCCCATCTTTCCTTCTTTATTTCTCTCCCTCTCTCTCTAGTTAGCAGTAACTAAGCCCAGCTGCCAGTGTGATCTAATGGATCTTTGTCAGTAACTCTACACCCTACGCTGCTTTCACACCTATCACACACACTGGGGATTACTGCGTCACTCACACACACCTGTGAATGCTACTGGGGATTACTGCGTCATACAAACACCTGTGAATGTCATTGGGGATTACTGCGTCACACGCGTATATGTATCATGGCACAAATACACACGCCAGGAGTCATTGATCGAAAATGGAGCATGGCAGAGAAGAATGTGAGTGGCGGGCTGCCATTTTACATGACATGCATCACACACACACACACACACACACACACACACACACACACACACACACACACACACACACACACACACACACACACACACACACACACACACACACACACACACACACACACACACACACACACACACACACACACACGCGCAATAGCTAATTACTATTATGATGTTAATTATATACAGTACCAGTCAAAGGTTGACACACATACTCATTTAAGTGTTTTTCTTTACTTTGCCTATTTTCTACATTGTAGAATAATAGTGAAGACAACACTCCTAGGGGCCAGGGACTCTTTAATGTAGGCAAACTTAAATCTGTTTTACCTCATTTCTACCAGCATGACTCATGTTCAACCAGAGGAAAAGAATACTCTAGAATACCTTTACTCCACTCACAGATGCATACACAGCTCTCCATTGACCTTCATTTGGCAAATCTGACCATAATTATATCCTCCTGATTCCTGCTTACAAGCAAAAACTAAAGCTGGAAGTACTCTCCCTCACCCTCCATTTGGCAAATCTGACCATAGTTCCCCATACAGATTCCTGCTTACGAGCAAAAACTAAAGCAGGAAGTAGAATTTACTCACTCAATACGGAAAAGGTAATAAGACGCGGATGCTACGCTACAGGACTGTTTTGCTAGCCCAGACTGGAAAATGTTCCGTGATTCATCCAATGGCATTGAGGAGATTACCAACTCAGTCAAGGGCATCATCAATAAGTGCATCGATGACGTTGTCCCCACAGTGACTGTACATACATATCCAACCAGAAGCCGTGGATTACAGGCAACATCCGCACCGAGCTAATCTAGATGATTATAAAAAATCTCGTTATGACCTCAGACGAACCACCAAACAGGCAAAGATTCAATACAGGACTAAGATCGAATCCTACTACACTGGCTCTGACGCTCAACGGATGTGGAAGGTTTTTTCAAAATATTACATACTACAAAGGGAAACTCAGCCGCGAGCTGCCCAGTGGCGCAATCCTACCAGACAGGCTAAATGCCTTTTATGCTCGCTTCGAGGCAAGCAACACTGAAGCATGCATGAGAGCACCAGCTGTTCCAGACTAATGTGTGATCACTCTCTCCGTAGCCGATGCAAGCAAGACCTGATCACCGACAACGATGAGACAGCCTATAGGGAGGTCAGAGACCTGGCAGTGTTGTGCCTAACTCTCAACGTAACCCTCAACGTGAGCAAGACAAAGGAACTGATCATGGACTACAGGAAAAAGAGGACCGAACACACCCCCATTCACATTGACGGTGCTGTAGTGGAGCGGGTTGAGAGTTAAGGACCTTGGTGTCCACATCACCAACAAACTACCATGTTCCAAACACACCAAGACAGTCGTGAAGAGGGAAACACAACGCCTATTCCCCCTTAGGAGTCTGAAAATATTTGGCATGGATCCCCAGATCCTCAAAAAGTTTCACAGCTGCTCCAGAGAGCATCCTGACCGGTAGCATTACCTCATTGTATGGCAACTGCTCAGCATCCGACAATAAGGCACTATAGAGGGTAGTGCATACAGCCCAGTACATCCCTGCAGTCAAGCTTCCTGCCATCCAGGAGCTATATACTAGGCGGTGTCAGAGGAAGGCCCAAAAAATAGTGTGGTGGAAAACTACAAACTATTCTGTGTTTCTCTGGTGATACAGACCTTCCTTGTCTGTTCTAGTCATAAGACTGGATGAAACCACAGTATGTGACATCCTGTTAATAAGTATCTACAGGATCCCAATGGAAACATGCTGAGGAGAACAGAGAATAGCATGATTAGCAGTATCATGATCTAATCATTCAGACTATACCCGGTGTCAGCAGATAGTTATGAAACTAGTGATTATCATCTCTTTGCACCATGTACCCACTCATTGTTTCCACACATCTGCTAACGGTGCAATAGATAAGGAGGTTGTACTTTTCAATAAAAGCTGAGACCCAACTTTGCTCGTGGGGCTCTTAGCTCTGTACCTTTGAGTGATTGTTAACACCTGTTGTATTCGACACATGTGACAAATACAATTTGATTTGAATTACCATGCACCATGATGGAAAAAGTTCTGATCAACAGTTGGCAAGAACGCCAATGTAACTTCTCTAAAAGGTGCTCCACGAAAACACCTGGTCTGGCTAGGCACACCTTAAGAAGGGAGAGGGGTTTAAGGAATCTGGAAACACATAACATTGGCTTAAGGTTATTACAGAGGTATGAATGGTGTGTGTGTGTAGAGAATGGTAGAGCAAAAAAAATAAACAAAATAAAGAGTGTCTGTGAGTGTGTATTTGTGTTACTTCTATAAGACACACACCACAGCATTACAAAGCAGACAGTCCACAGATGACCTACCTGTAAGTCAATGTACTTATTCAGTTTAAGGTTACAGGGTCCCCTAGAAATGATTAATCTTACCTAACAGTAACACAACTCTTCCAACACCATCCTTTTTCACCTCCCTCCCACCCTCCTCCTAGCCTCCCCGTTCCTCTCTAGCCCCCCCGTTCCTCTCTAGCCCCCCTAGTTCCTCTATAGCCCCCCTAGTTCCTCTCTAGCCCCCCCCCCCATTCCTCTATAGGCCCCCCGTTCCTCTATAGGCCCCCTCCGTTCCTCTCTCTCTAATGAGAAGAGAGGAGACCTGGCTTGGTTTCTGTCGACTGCCGTGTTTGATATAACATTATTATTTGGACGTGGTAAGCTCTACTTCTCTAGTAATTAGTCCCCTCTGTCTTACAGGAACACACGCAGGAACACACGCACACACACACACACACACACACACACACACACACACACACACACACACACACACACACACACACACACACACACACACACACACACACACACACACACACACACACACACACACACACACACACACACACACACACACACAGGTGAGACGCAAATAATGTTGGCAGCGTGTAATGACATCACTTCCCCTTCAGTGGCAGCAGGCAGGGCAGTTATTCCCATGGTGACTGGCAGTGGTGACGTTGACTTCCTGCCCAGTGACAGTCACCCTGGGTTCTTTCCTTCCGGTCAGAGTTGCCTAAGCAATGCTCTTGCTGACTCACGCAGGTATGAGCAGACATACGGTTCATTATTACTGTATCATCATGGCCTCCGAGCACTGTAGAATATCACCTACTATACCTCAGAAACAACTTTCAGACCAGGGGAACCATGGGATGCTGCAAGAGGGGACTTCAACTACCAAACACGCGCAATCACACACACGCAAACACACAACGTTATCCCAAGTCACAGAATCCCTGAATACTGACCTTCTGTGCCAGAACCAATAACCTTTACAGAATTACCGTAGAAGGTGGTCATAAAATAGCTGATGCAATCACTGCAAAACAACAGAAACATTTACACCATCAACATCCTACTGTAACATCCTTCCTGTAACATTCTACCGCATAGCATCTATAGTCATCTCCTATTCCTCCTTCATACGTCACTATTCCTAGTTTCTTTTGACTCTTGCTTCCTCCAGGTCTCCAACGCTGTTCTCCTCTGTCACTTATCTTGCTCTCTTTCTCAGGCAAATGCACAGACGCACAGTAAAAGTAAAAGCCACACAGGGCCACAGGTAAAAAGTTTCATCTCCTGTAAAAGCCAGATTGAGGTTTCTATGGTAATGGAGCGGATTATAAGGTTTTATAGGGAGGCAGAGCTGGAGAACACACTTCTTCCTGAGGGCTCACACCTGCTCCAGCATTCCCATACCGTATGTGAACAAGACGTCAGCTGAACCGTCATTGATAGTTCATTTTATCCCACAGAGAGGGGTGGGAGTGCTAGATGTGAGAGAGGGGGATAAAGGAGGTGAAAAACAGGACTGAAGAGAAAAGGAAGGGAAAGAGGAAGAGAGCCGAGGGAGTAGAGGAGATGGACGGAAAAAATAAATAGTGGAATCAGAGGGAAACAGATGTAGCAGAATAAAAAAAGAGGAGGAAATGACTGACAGAAAGAGAGAAGGAGAAAGAGGAGGGAGAGGGATGGGGAGGAAAGCGGGGTCAAGGGGAAAAGTTCTGACGCAGTAGCAGGGACATTTATACTCTATTTAATGTGTCAGTCATCAGAAGGGTGTGTGTGTGTCAGAACCAGAGGACAGTCTATCACCTTGCCCCCCAGGGGCCTCCAAGGGCCCTACTCCTATTCCCACTCCAATTACTGGGCTGCCACCATCGTCCAACAGAGGGCTGGAGTAGAACTATAGGAGTCAAAACATTGTCTTAATGCAGTGTGCTAGCTAAAAACAGTCAGTCTGCTATAGGGAATATCATACAGAGGAGAAAATCTATCCATTGAACTGTCTAATAAAAGCTTGGGCCATTTGCATAGCGTGGGAGAAACTACAATTCTGAGCTCTTTAAATTACACAATGAATTTAGGCAGCATCCCAGCAGATGCTTTGTGTGTGCCCGAGTTAGTGTGTGTGCGTGCGCGTGTGTGCGTCTAAGTTCTGTAAAACAGCAACTATGTGAAGTTGACTACATATGCATGTAAGGCCAAAAATACTCCCTCTATTGAGGACAGTGGACACACACACAAAGTTTGTGACAACGTCAAAAAATAGAACAGAAATACTGTCCCATATACAGTAGCGGGCCACACACACAGAAAGTTAGAATGACCGAGTTACACCCTTGGGAGTGACGTTGAAGGAAGGGGGGGAGGGGGCAGCACCGTCAGAGGGGGGACAGTAAAGGTGTCTGATATCAGGATGAGAAAGAAGAGGTTGGAGAGGAGAAGATGGACACACCATCAATGAGAGACAGGACGAGGGACAGGGGTGAAGTGGAGAGAGAGAAAGACAATTGGTTCGAGTGGAGTAGATTAATATAAAGTAGAGTAGATTGGTCTCACTGTTCCACAAAGTATAATGATGTTTTCTTTTCTGATTTTGGGAGACAGACAAAAGGCAAAAAAAGAGAGAGCTAGGATGAGCAAGAAACCAAAGGAGAGAAAGAGAGTGTATAGAGTATTTCTCTTCTATTACAGCAAGATCATCACACTCAATATCTAACGCTTATATAACTTTACTGCTCTAGCACTCCCCGTAGTCCCTCTCCACACCCACACACTTTTGTCTCTCTCCATCCCTCTGTGGTTCCTCGCTATCCAGGGGCTTTAACTGCATTACACACTTGGTTTACTCGACACACAGCCTATTTCCTCTCTCTCTCTCTCACATACACACGACGCAGCGAGCAAACAAGATTTACAACAGCAGTTCTGCGGTTCTCTTTTTAAAAGGGGACATTTCATTTGAGATGCTAGATGGAACAACCTGGATAAACAAAGGTTACATAAAAACCTAATCAAATCCCAACAAGGTAATAACATGCTGCTTCATCTGCCCTCAATACACTGGGCTGGGTTTCAATACGCCACAAGCCTAGCCCTCATACAACACTGGGCTGGGACTCAATACTCCACAACAGCCTCTACTCCTTCCATTAAAATTACTAGAGAGGATCCTGTCATAATACCTTCACCTGTCATGTCAGTGGGAAGGACGTTACTTCAGACTATTGAGACATGCCACATGTAGTAGGGGAGAAGAACAGTAACAGGGAATTAAAAAAGAACTGGTGATTATAAAGAAGAGGAGAGATGAGAACAAAGTGGATGATGATGTGCCTACCTTCATGACGATGAAGAGAACGAGGGTAACAAAGACGTTGACCTGGGGGTGATTCCAGGCCTGGGAGTTGCCGATGTAGTCAAACCCCTCGGCTATGCCCTGCTTGGCCCATGTCCGGTTATCTAGCAACGTCACCAGAGACTCCTTCTGGGTAAGCTGCATGGGGGAAACAGGAAGTGACATTACAGTGCATTCAGAAAGTATTCAGACCCCTTCACTTTTTCAACATTTTGTAATGTTACAGCCCTATTCTAAAATGAATCAAATTGTTTTCTGACCCTCAACCTACAAACAATATCCCCAAATTATTATTTATTTTTTTGGTTTTAGAAAATTTTGCAAATGTATCACAATATCACATTTACATACAGTTGAAGTCAGAAGTTACATACACCTTGGCCAAATACACTTAAACTCAGTTTCACAATTCCTGACATTTAATCCTAGTAAAAATTCCCTCTTAGGTCAGCTAGGATCACCAATTTGTTATACGAATGTGAAATGTCATAATAATATTAGAGAACTATTTATTTAATCACATTCCCAGTGGGTCAGAAGTTTACATACACTCAATTAGTATTCGGTAGCATTGCCTTTAAATTGTTTAACTTGGGTCAAACGTTTTGGGTAGCCTTCCACATGCTTCCCACAATAAGTTGGGTGAATTTTGGCCCATTCCTCCTGACAGAGCTGGTGTAACTGAGTCAGGTTTGTAAGGCCTCCTTGCTCGCACACGCTTTTTCAGTTCAGCCCAAAATGTTTCGATAGGATTTAAGCCAGGGCTTTGTGACGGACACTGCAATACCTTGACTTTGTTGTCCTTAAGCCATTTTGCCACAACTTTGGAAGTATGCATGGGGTCATTGTCCATTTGGAAGACCCATTAGCGACCAAACTTTAACTTCCTGACTGAAGTTACTGACTGATGTTGCTTCAATATATCCACATAAATCTCCTACCTCATGATGCCATCTATTTTGTGAGGTGCACCAGTCCCTCCTGCAGCAAAGCACCCCCACAACATGATGCTGCCACCCCCATGCTTCACAGTTGGGATGGTGTTCTTCTGCTTGCAAGCCTCCCCCTTTTTCCTTCAAACATAACGATAGTCATTATGGCCAAACAGTTTTATTTTTGTTTCGTCAGACCAGAGGACATTTCTCCAAAAAGTATGATCTTTGTCCCCATGTGCAGTTGCAAACCGTAGTTTGGCTTTTTTTATGGTGATTTTAGAGCAGTGGCTTCTTCCTTGCTTAGCGGCCTTTCAGGTTATGTCGATATAGGACTTGTTTTACTGTGGATGTAGATACTTTTGTACCCGTTTCCTCCAGCATCTTTGCCAGCAGCATACCACCCTGCATACCACTGCTGGCTTGCTTCTGAAGCTAAGCAGGGTTGGTCCTGGTCAGTTCCTGGATAGGACACCAGATGCTGCTGGAAGTGTTGGAGGGCCAGTAGGAGGCACTCTTTCCTCTGGTCCCAAAAAATATCCCAATGCCCCAGGGCAGTGATTGAGGTCATTAAAGATCCCATGGCACTTATCGTAAGAGTAGGGGTGTTAACCCCGGTGTCCTGGCTAAATTCCCAATCTGGCCCTCAAAGTCACCTAATAATCCCCAGTTTACAATTGGCTCATTCATCCCCCTCCTCTCCCCTGTAACTATTCCCCAGGTCGTTGCTGTACGTTCACCTCTAGGAGACAGAATGAGTCTCCTTCCTGAGGTATGACGGCTGCATAGTCCCATGGTGTTTATACTTGTTTATACTTGCGTACTATTGTTTGTACATGAACGTGGTACCTTCAGGTGTTTGGAAATTCCTCCCAAGGATGAACCAGACTTGTGGAGGTCTACAATATTTTCTGAGGTCTTGGCTTATTTCTTTTGATTTACCAATGATGTCAAGCAAAGAGGCACTGAGTTTGAAGGTAGGCCTTGAAATACAGCTACAGGTACACCTCCAATTTACTCAAATGATGTCAATTAGCCTATCAGAAGCTTTTAAAGCCATAACATAATTATCTTATATTTCCCAAGCTGTTTAAAGGCACAGTCAACTTAGTGTATGTAAACGCCTGACCCACTGGAATTGTGATACAGTGAATTATAAGTGAAATAATCTGTCAATAAACAATTGTTGGAAAAATGACTTGTGTCATGCACAAAGTAGATGTCCTAACTGACTTCCCAAAACTATAGTTTGTTAACAAGAAACTTGTTGAGTGGTCGGAAAACAAGTTTTAATGACTTCAACCTTATTGTATGTAACCTCCCGAATTCAAAAGTAAGTATTCAGACCATTTACTCAGTACTTTGTTGAAGCACCTTTGGAAACGATTACAGCCTTGGGTATGACGCTACAAGCTTAGCACACCTGTTACTTGGTTGAGAATGCCAAGAGTGTGCAAAGCTGTCATCAAGGCAAAGGTTGGCTACTTTGAAGAATCTCAAATGTAACATATATTTTCATTTGTTAAACACTGTTTTTCATACTACATGATTCCATAAGTGTTATTTCATAGTTTTGATGTCTTCACTATTATTCTACAATGAAGAAACTCAAAATAAAGAAAAACCCTTGAATGAGTAGATGTCTTGAAACTTGACTGGTACTATATATATATATCCCATATTGGTCCCAAGCTCCTACCCAAAGCAATGAAGCAGATATGAAAGATATGATTGGATAGGTATAAGCAACACAGCAATAATTATTCCTTTCAGAGGGCAAGGAGAAGCTATTACATTAGTGCTATCCCAATCTACATGAAGTGCCATGGGGTAGGTGCTAGGGGGTGATTTTGGAATCAACAACTTATTGTGGCAGAAATACACCAAGAGTCTGACTCACCCTCTCATTACAGAGAGACATAGGGTTGGAGATGGAGGAAAGGAATAATGAAATGGCGTTAGAGAGACTGGGGCTCGCTCTCCTGACTCTCCTCTCCCTCTGATTTTCCTGTGAGATTATAACCAGACCCCATCGGCCTTGGTGTGGCTTAGAGGAACTAACCTTGCCTGCCATGAACTGTCCGAAGCCGGGGGGAAAGGTTAGCGTAGACACCAGCAGAGTGACCAGGGCTGGGTACAGCAGACGCCTGAGAGAAGAGGAGAGAGAAAAGAGGGAGGGTGAGAGGGGAGTAGGAGAGAGGGAGGGAGGGTGAGAAGAGAAAAGAGGGAGGGTGAGAGGAAGAGAGTAGGAGGAAGGGAGGGTGGGTGGGTGGGAGAGGGTGAGGGGAGAGTAGAATAGCAGGGAGGGGGAGGGTGAGAGAAGAGAAAAATGGGAGGGTGAAAGGAGGAGGCAAGAGGGTGTTTAGTCATTACTGTTTATTCTTCAAAACCAAACTGTCCACAAACCCTTCACATGGCTGAGTGATATACAGAACATTACATTAATTTAGAAATCTGAGGATTGTTAATTCATCAGTCTGGTAGGGAGATGAGTAAACACCATTCATTAATAAACACTTGTCAAGATGAATGTCTTCATTTATCTCTGCTGTGGAGAGATCTGCATCAAAGGAGCTGCTTTCACAGCATAATCTATCTGTGTGTGTGACAGTAGGATACAGGGACTCTCTGGGACCCAGTAGGGGTTGCTGTCTGACGATGATGACATCATGAATTACTTCTTCATGAGGAACTTGTTGATGGTCTTCTGTTTCCTGATGAACTGGACTATCAATCTGTTCAGGTAGACAAACAATGCCCCACCAAAACCACTGGCAATACTGTGGAGGGGGAGAGGATGGAGGGTTGAGAGAGGAGAGGAAGCAGAGGGAGGGGGGGCAATGGAGAAAAGAGGGGCAGGGAGATTAAAAGCAGAAAATTAGTTGGAGAAATGTTTACAGGTTTATGTATATAAGCTTGTGTTTTAAATAAGAACCAAGTATGTGTACACTTTGTGTAAGAGGTAGTAGGAGAGAGATACTGAATTTATCCTCCCACCAGAACCAAGCAAGGCCCTTTAAGAAGTACTTTCCAAAGTTCCCCCTCAGCTCCAGCCAAGTATATGAATGCTCATAAATTCATGTTCCTGCATAATTAATTCTGTCAAATACTCCTGAATAAATGATGAATAGATGAGGTAGAATAATTTGTACACGTTTTAAAGCCATTGTCTGAAACGTATGAATGTGTGTGTGTATATTCTCAGAACACCACATGGGTACCAGTGAAAGTTTGAAACATAAATCCAGAGGCTAGAAGCGGTGTACTATAACTGAAACACTGACCGATTTTCCCCATAAGACATCTGAGAGGGAGAGAGTACTGAAATAAACACATACAGGGGCATACAGACACACAAACTCTCTCTAAAAGTGTGATAAGACTGCTGTTCTCTGGAAGCAGTGTTTTGTTCGATTATGTTCTGCTCAGATCCCAAGTGGGAGGACATCCTCCAGACAAAAAGGAGAAAAAAAGGGGGGATTTTCTTCTCTTTGGGAGCCCACGCAGAGTTAAGCACAGGGCTGTTCTTTCATCTGAGATGGAAATAGAGAGATAGAGGGGAGCTCCTCGTTCTCTCTATCTCCCCAGCAGCCCCCTCTCTCTCCCACTCCCTCTCCCCTGAGAGGCTCTGGTCTAATTCAGTTCTGTGGTAAGCCCGGAGGCTACGCTACTACGGTAACAGCAAGCTAAAATAAGACGTCCTAAATGCACCACCTCACTGGCTGAATTATCCATGTTAGGTGACTAACGTCAGGAGGCTATCCTCCTATACACTCACACCAGCTTTCACTGGCTAACAGAGGCAACAAAGAGCACACTGGCTAACAGAGGAAACAGGGGGCTCACTGGCTAACAGAGGCAACAAAGAGTTCACTGGCTAACAGAGGCAACAAAGAGCTCACTGGCTAACAGAGGCAACAAAGAGCTCACTGGCTAACAGAGGCAACGAAGAACTCACTGGCTAACAGAGGCAACAAAGAACTCACTGGCTAAAAGAGGCAACAAAGAGCTCACTGGCTAACAGAGGCAACGAAGAACTCACTGGCTAACAGAGGCAACGAAGAACTCACTGGCTAACAGAGGCAACAAAGAACTCACTGGCTAACAGAGGCAACAAAGAACTCACTGACTAACAGAGGCAACAAAGAGCTCACTGGCTAACAGAGGCAACAAAGAGCTCACTGGCTAACAGAGGCAACAAAGAGCTCACTGGCTAACAGAGGCAACAAAGAGCTCACTGGTTAACAGAGGGAACAAAGAGCTCACTGGCTAACAGAGGCAACGAAAAGCTCACTGGCTAACAGAGGCAACAAAGAGCTCACTGGCTAATTGAGGACAACTTAGACTCACCCAATGACAGCGAAGGCTGGGAGCTCCTGGAGGTCAAAGGGGAAGTCCAGACGGAAACTGGTTTTAAACAGAGCTGTGATGGTCTCTGTGTAGGAGGGAGGGATGGAGAAAGAAATAGTGTGATTCATCATTATCAAAATGTTTTTAAGGGGCTATATACACAGTACAGACCTTACCTCAATGTTTGATTGGGCCAATAGAGCATATTGGTCATTCCACATAATAAGTGCCTTTTACGTCTCTTGAATATTTAAGTAGAAATTGTGCACCAATATTGAATTTTAAAAGCCTGTTATATTTAATGAAGTGCCCTTTAATATAGACCACATGGATAATTCTATAAATCAGATTTTTAATATGAATAAAGGCTTGCTAATAGGGCCAAAACAGCATTTTGATATGTCCCTCTGTGCACCCACTGACTTCTTGGAAGATTTTAACCCACTTAACCACAAAATTTCTCAATTTACACCATCATTGTAAAGCCCTAATTATACTGTTGCTTTGACAAATTCACTTCTGAGCATGATTATTTATTTAATGTTATTCATTTACATCTGTGCCTCATTTCAATGTACAACCTGTAACGTGAACGGAAACATTTCATATCCAATAGTCAAACCTTGGAGTAAAAGCAGGTTAGCTGGTTGTACTCTTTTTGGCCATTTTCTGGTGTTTTGTGGTGGAAACCCTATCAGGTGGAGCATAACACGACAACCTGTTACCCATAGATAGACAGGGTAGAACTATTTTGTGATGCTTGCACACAATGTCACAAGGGGATTTATGCCCGATTTAACAACCCTGTTACTTTATTTCTTTATTTGACACTTTATAGGCACTTAATTTACTAATTTTTCATTTAACCTCCTGAGATGGGAAAACTAGTGTTTTATGGAGTTGAACATGTGCCCTTTATGACAGAATGTTAAAATGAGGTGAAATCAAAAGTTATTTTAACATCTCAAAAAGGCACTGAATTGGTGGAGTGACCCATATACACCAAAAAGGTTTATGCAACATGCAACATTTTCAAAGATTTTACTGAGTTTCAGTTCATATAAGGAAATCAGTCAATTGAAATACATTCATTAGGCCCTAAGCTATAGATTTCACATGACTGGGAACACAGATATGCATCTGTTTGTCGCAGACACCTTAAAAAAAAGGTGGGTGCGTGGATCAGAAAACCAGTCAGTATCTGGTGTGACCACCATTTTCCTCATGCAGCACGACATCTCCTTCGCATAGAGTTGATCAGGCTGTTGATTGTGGAATGTTGTCCTACTTCTCATCAATGACTGTGTGAAGTTGCTGGATATTGGTGGGAACTGGAACATGCTGTCGTACATGTCGATCCAGAGCATCCCAAACATGCCCAATTGGTGACATATCTGGTGAGTATACAGGCCATGGAAGAACTGGGACATATCTGGTGAATATACAGACCATGGAAGAACTGGGACATATCTGGTGAGTATACAGGCCATGGAAGAACTGGGACATATCTGGTGAGTATACAGACCATGGAAGAACTAGGACATATCTGGTGAGTATACAGACCATGGAAGAATTGGGACATATCTGGTGAGTATACAGACCATGGAAGAACTGGGACATATCTGGTGAGTATACAGACCACGGAAGAACTGGGACATATCTGGTGAGTATACAGACCACGGAAGAATTGGGACATGTCTGGTGAGTATACAGACCATGGAAGAACTGGGACATATCTGGTGAGTATACAGACCATGGAAGAATTGGGACATGTCTGGTGAGTATACAGACCATGGAAGAACTGGGACATATCTGGTGAGTATACAGACCATGGAAGAATTGGGACATATCTGGTGAGTATACAGACCATGGAAGAACTGGGACATATCTGGTGAGTATACAGACCATGGAAGAACTGGGACATATCTGGTGAGTATACAGACCATGGAAGAACTGGGACATATCTGGTGAATATACAGACCATGGAAGAACTGGGACATGTCTGGTGAGTATACAGACCATGGAAGAATTGGGACATATCTGGTGAATATTCAGGCCATGGAAGAATTGGGACATATCTGGTGAATATTCAGACCATGGAAGAATTGGGACATTTTCAGCATCCAGGAATTGTGTACAGATCCTTTCCACATGGGGCCATTGCTTTATCATGCTGAAACATGAGGTGATGGCGGGAACCGGGATTCATGCATGACGAGCACACGTCTCTAGCGTGCCAGTGGCCATCGAAGGTGAGCAATTGCCCATTGAAGTCTGTTATGATATCGAACTGCACAGGTCAAGACCCTGGTGAGGACGTCAAGCATGCAGATGAGCTTCCCTGAAACAGTTTGTGCAGAAATTGCTTCAGTTGTGCAAACCCACAGTTTCATCAGCTGTCCAGGTGGCTGTAATGATTATGCTGTTTAATCAGCTTCTTGATATGCCACACCTGTCAGGTGGATGGATTATCTTGGCAAAAGAGAAAAGCTCACTAACAGGGACGTAAAACAAATTTGTGCACCAAATGAGAGAAATAAGCTTTTTGTGCGTATCGAAAATTTCGGTGATCTTTTATTTCAGCTCATGAAACCAACACTTGACATGTTCCGTTGATATTTTTGATCAGTATACATGTAGACCGGTCTTACCCTCGTCTCTATTCCACACGGCCAGGACTCTGAAGATGAAGGCACTGAAGGTGGCAGCGAAGAACCCTCTCCAGTAATTCCTCACCGCAAAGAACGTAGACGTTACCTCAATACTGAACAGCACACCTACAAAACACACACACATAATCCATTTCTCAGGAACATGATCAAAGTAGCTATACTCCAATCAGGGGAATGAAGGGGGAAGGAGTGAACCTTGCCATTTCCAACCCAACCAGTATCAGTCAGTGAGTGTTATCCCACTGGGCACACCACATAATTTCAAAGTTGATAATTGGGTCATATTTGTTTGAGACGTTGATCAATGAGATTACAACCTATACATTCACTCACTAAAAAAAGACTGCCAAAAGTTAGTTGAACTTCAATGTGTTATCACTAAATCTAAATCAAACCAAAGCTTAAATGCACTTTACATTCATGTTTGATTTAGTTATATTCTTTAACACAGATGTTTTGTTGAGATGGAGACATGAATCCAACATATCAATTATTACATTTGTAGACAAACTGGAATTCAAAGTCGGTGGCACAGATTGAACTAAGTAGAAGATATAGCACCTTCAAATGTTGATATTTGGTTGTGTTGATAACCAAACAATTCAATATCACTAAATTACATTTGATATCAACCAGAGATTGAAACCACAGGCCTATGTACTCTATTTTTAGTTGAATCCTGGGTTGAATTGAGACAATAGTTGATGACTTTGGAAATAGTATTCAGGCCTAAATAGCATCCTTGATGATATGAGTGATATAGCATGGTGACATTTAATTTGCTCTGTTAATCCTACCCCTTGGAATGACTGATAGCTACAGTGACTATTTCATTATTCATTGGAGATCTGTCAATCATTTTCACGAAAGCACATTGGTAATAGTCAAAGACAAATAGCCTAGCCCTGCTTAGCTATGATATGTGAAAACCCTGGATGGTAGACCAAAGGGCAGCTGTAGATAGATTAATTGTCCAGTAGGAGGTGCTGCAGTGTATTTATTTTTCTGATCGTAACCAAATTGAAGATCTGACTGTTTTAAAAGATACAAATTAAACTTTTATACAAGAGTGTCGATGTTAATATTTGGTTACCATGATGACAATCCTGTTTTTGAAATTTCCCCCTCAAAACAATTTACATTGATTACTTTTTTTCAAATCAAATAGATTCCAAGTCCCAATAAGATGACAAATTACACTGAAACAACATTGATTCAACCAGTTGGTGCCACTCACCTCCTATAGGGGCAGCGAAACAGCAGCCCACCCCCACAGCACAGGCAGCTGCCAACATCTCAATGTTTCTCGACTCATTCTGTTAACACATAGGGAGACACACACACACACGTTGTCGGGATGTAGGCTTAGCAGTGTGGAAGGAGGCAGACAAGGATGTTGCTTTTTTTCTGTCCACGGTGGGGGCTTTTACAGTGCCTTCGGAAAGTATTCAGACTCCTTGACCTTTTCTGAATTTTGTTACGTTACAGCCTTATTCTAAAAATGATTAAATCGTTTTTTCCCCTCATCAAATCTACACACAATGCCCATAATGACAAAGGGGAAAACTGTTTAAGTTTTTGCTAACTTATATATAAAAAAAGAGCAAATATCACATTTGCATAAGTATTCAGACCCTTTACTCAATACTTTGTTGAAGCAACTTTGACAGCGATTACAGCCTTGAGTCTTCTTGGGTATGGCATTACAAGCTTGGCACATCTGTATTTGGAGAGTTTCTCCCATTCTTCTCTGCAGATCATCTCAAGCTCTGTCAGGTTGCACAGCTATTTTCAGGTCTCTCCAGAGATGTTCGATCGGGTTCAAGTCCGGGCTCTGGCTGGGCCACTCAAGGACATTCAGAGACTTGTCCCAAAGCCACGCCTGCGCTGTCTTGGCTGTGTCCTTCGGGTCATTGTCCTGTTGGAAGGTGAACCTTTGCCCCAGTCTGAGGTCCTGAGCAAGTTTTCATCAAGGACCTCTGTACTTTTCTCCATTCATCTTTGCTTCGATCCTGACTAGTCTCCCAGTCACTGCCACTGAAAAACATCCCCACAGCATGATGCTTCCACCACCATGCTTCACCGCAGGGATAGTGCCAGGTTTCCTCCAGAAGTGACACTTGGCATTCAGGCCAAAGAGTTCAATCTTGGTTTCATCAGACCAGAGAATCCTGTTTCTCATTGCCTGAGAGTCTTTGGGTGCCTTTTGGCAAACTCCAAGCGGGCTGTCATGTACCTTTTTACTGAAGAGTGGCCACTCTACCATAAAGGACTGATTGGTGGAGTGCTGCAGAGATGGCTGTCCTTCTGGAAGGTTCTCCCATCTCCATAGAGGAACTCTGGAGCTCTGTCAGAGTGACCATCAGGTTCTTGGTCACCTCCCTGACCAAGGCCCTTCTCCGCCGATTGCTCAGTTTGGCTGGGCGGCCAGCTCTAGGAAGAGTCTTGGTGATTCCAAACTTCTTCCAATTAAGAATGATGGAGACCACTGTGTTCTTTGGGAACTTCAATGCTGCATTAATGTTTTGGTACCCTTCCTCAGATCTGTGCCTCGCACAATCCTGTCATCTCAAAGGTCTAAGGACAATTCCTTAGACCTCATTGCTTGTTTTTTTCTCTGACATGCACTGTCAACTGTGGGACATTATATAGACAGGTGTGTGCCTTTCCAAATCATGTCCAAGCAATTGAATTTACCACAGATGGACGCCAATCAAGTTGTAGACACATCAAGGTAGATCAATGGAAACAGGATGCATTGGAGCTCAATTTCGAGTCTCATAACAAAGGGTCTGAATACTTATGTAAATAAGGCATCAGTTTTTTTTATTTGTAATACATTTGCCAAAATGTTTAAAAAATTGTTTTCGCTTTGTCATTATTGGGTATTCTGTGTAGATTGGTGAGGATTTTTTTTATTTAATCAATTTTAATCAATGTAACGTAATGTGGAAAAAAAAGTCAAGGTGTCTGAATACTTTCCGAAGGCACTATGTGCAAAAATGGGATATAAATAAGCACCCAAAGTAGGCTACTACATTATTTACAAAATAATAAACAGGACGATGAGCAATATCAACTGGATTTAAATCAATAAGTCAGCCCACTGACCTCCCCCAGGGCAGGCCTCAGTAATGACTGATAGCAATTAGCATGCACAAGTATAGCCCAACCTACCAGTCACAGCTGTTGTGGAAATGCAGAGTTTAAATACATTTTACCCATAATGCATTTCACCATACCATTTAACCTCAACAGGTTGGTATGAACAGTTGAAGTATCAAGCAGCAGTTGAAACAATAACAAAGCAGTCTCCCCACACACTTCAATAAAAACCTGAGGGATATGGCTGGAGAAATGTATCCACTCTAAAATGAATGGACAGAGCTATGGATGCAAGGACTGACCATCCATGATATCATGATTTGAAGTTATAATTGTTTGCATTTACGTTGTTAACAAACATTGGAGTGTAACAAGCTTATATTTTGGGTTCTGATGGGGTGCGAAATTTGAACTAAGCTCATGAGGCACTTATAAGTAAAATACTAAAAGAATCAATGGGTACATTTCATTAATTCGCAAACTCGGTCCTGGGGACCCCAAGAGGTGCATGCTTGGATTGAGCTGTGTAGTGCTAGGGGAAAACCCCTTGGGGTCCTCAGGACCAGGTTTGTGAAACGCAGAGTTAAAATGTTTGCCTATCTCCAATTATGAGGACAAATAAAGTAAGCAACCATTTACATTTCTTCAACTTTGCTTGAGCGCTAAAGCTTTAATTCCTAAAAATTATCACTTTGTAGGTAATATTTTAATTAACAAATGCATGGAGAAATTTGTGTGGAATCGCAAAAAACTAAATCAAATCGGCATACACAACCATAAACTCTCATAGGTTACATTTCTCAGCAATCAAAATAGCAGAGAACATTCCTGCAAATAAAATAGAGTTTTCAAAAAATCAGATTTGATCAAATTTACTTGCTTTACTTTGCTAGAAGGCACCGAGAGAATGGATCTGTGACACTGCCCAAACAACCACAGGGTACGGTCGAATGAAATACAATTTCTACAAACACAGTATAGCATGGGACTACAGATGGATTACAGATGTTATATGGACAGGTGGTAGAGAGATGGGATATGGAGTCCAGGAGAGAAGGAAGTTATGGTGGATATTCTGCCCTTCAACTCCAGCCATGATTTACCTTGTTTCCAATGAGGTTTGGCTCCTTTAAGCAGCATGTTAGTGAAACATAGAGGGGTGAGTGCTGATGTGTACTAAATACACACACACAATTAGTAAGCCATAAAATGTGGCATATTCATATACAGTACAGATACAACACAGTGAGGAGGGGGGAAGAGAGAGGGGATGAGGGAAGGAGAGAGGCTAGAGGGAGCAGAATATTAAGGGGAGACGGACAGAGAGACAGACAGGGTTATGCAGCAAAAGAGTGCTCCACTCGAGGGGACTTGAAGGTCTGCTTCAAAGATTCTTCATTGCCCCGGTCCCCCAGACCCCCTTCTCTCTCCCTCTCTGACACACACACACACACACACACACACACACACACACACACACACACACACACACACACACACACACACACACACACACACACACACACACACACACACACACACACACACACACACACACACACACACACACACGTTGTCTCTCATCTTCAGAGTACAGAGAGATGAGTCAAAGATTCCCTCCCTCTCATTCCCTCTGTCTCCCAAGGCCCAAGTGGAACAAGCATAGAAAGTTGAAAGACTATCTCTCTACTCCTCAATGCCTGATTCTGTCTTTACCTCAATATCTCTCTCTCCCTTGCTTTCAAAACTTTTCTTCATTTATATATCTCTACATTTATTTATTGCTCCCTGTAGTATAGCTATGGAGATTAAAGATGAGATGTATTTAATTAGTTTGCAAATAACATGCTGGTTTAAATATTTATTATGTGTATATTACTTGTCTAAATGTATATTGTGTGTGTGTGTGTGTGTGTGTGTGTGTGTGTGTGTGTGTGTGTGTGTGTGTGTGTGTGTGTGTGTGTGTGTGTGTGTGTGTGTGTGTGTGTGTGTGTGTGTGTGTGTGTGTGTGTCCGCACACGCATATTCTGGACATACAATCAGAAGAACAGTCAAGAGTGAAAAAAACATTCTCTCAACCAGTAACATGTGACGTGTTTTTCTCCAAGCCACTAACAGGCTGGGTGTGGTATTGAGCCGATGTAGACATGAGCAGTCAATTAAGAGGAGGAACAATTTTGGAGTTTACAGAAACAAAGGAACTTTCCCACATACAACTAACCTACAGTTCTGTCTTAAGGGAGAGGGAAATCTGTTCAGTGAATTACTATGGTATCTCAACCACATTGGAGTTGGTTTGCCTGCATGATCAGTGGCTACAGTACATGATAGATATAGTGATGTACTGATGGTTTAAGATGTACTGTGGTTTAAAATGTGAGGTTTATGAGTGAGAGGACTGTGAAAAAAGTTAGGGTATGGATGTGAAATATCAACAAAAGGCAAGTATACTGGATAAAGAGGAAAGCAAAGCCAGGTCAGAAAGGGAACCTGAGCGCCCGCCTCAGCTGAGATTCGACCAATTAGAAGCTAGTAACATTCACACCTACCTTATTTGAGGGTATATTAAGCTGACTGGTTCTGCTCATAGAGATCATCCTGACCAACTTGCGCTCTAAATACACCTCTGCTGTTTTCAACCAGGAGCTCAGCGATCACTGCCTCATGGCCTGCGTCCGTATGGGTCCGCGGTCAAACGACCACCCCTCATCACTGGCAAGCTAAACTGATCAGTAAAACACAAAACACTTCTGCGAGCAGGCCTTTTTAATCAACCTGGCCCGGGTATCCTGGAAGGAAATTGACCTCATCCCGTCAGTAGAGGAGGACTGGTTGTTCTTTAAAAGTTCTTTCCTCACCATCTTGAATAAGCATGCCCTTTCAAAAAATGTAGAACTAAGAACAGATATAGCCCTTGATTCACTCCAGACCTGACTGCCCTCGACCAGCACAAAAACATCCTGTGGCATACTGCACTAGCATCAAACAGTCCCTGCAATATGCAACTTCTCAGGGAAGTCAGGAACCAATATACACAGTCAGTTAGGAAAGCAAAGTCTAGCTTTTTCAAACAGAAATTCACATCCTGCAGTACTAATTCCAAAAAGTTTTGGGACACTAAAGTCTATGGAGAATAAGAGCACCTCCTCCAAGCTGCCCCCCCACCCCCACCGCTTCTCCTTCACCCAAATCCAGACAGCTGATGTTCTGAAAGAGCTGCAAAACCTGGATCCCTGCAAATCAGTCTGTTCAACCTCTTTCGTATGGTCTGAGATTCCTAAAGATTGGAAAGCGGCCACGGTCATCCCCCTATTCAAAGGGGAAGACATTCTCGACCCAAACTGTTACAGACCTATATCGATCCTGCCCTGCTTTTCTAAAGTCTTCGAAAGCCAAGTAAACAAACAGATCACCGACCATTTCGAATCCCACTGTACCTTCACCACTATGCAACCTGGTTTCCAAGTTGGTCACGGGTGCACCTCAGCCACACTCAAGATCCTAAATGATATCATAACCTGCATCGATAAAAGTCAGTACTGTGCAGCAGTCTTCAATGACCTGGCCAAGTCTTTCGACTCTGTCAATCACCATATTCTCATCGGCAGACTTAACAGCCTTGGTTTCTCTAATGACTGCCTCGCCTGGTTCACTAACTACTTCTCAGATAGAGTTCAGTGTGTCAAATCGGAGGGCCTATTGTCCAGACCTCTGGCAGTCTCTATGGGGGTGCCACAGGGTTCAATTCTCGGGCCGACTTCCTTCTCTGTATATATCAATGATGTCGCTCTTTCTGTGGGTGATTCTTTGATCCACCTCTACGCAGACAACACCATTCAGTATACATGTGACCCTTCTTTCGACACTTTTAACTTCTTATGTTAAAAACATCCTAAAGATTGATTCTATACATCGTTTGACACATCTCTACGAACTGTAATATAAGATTTTTTGTCTGGACTAAGTGTGCCTGCGCCTCATGAATTGGGATTTGTGAACTAAGCCTGCGAAAGAACAGGAGGAATTTGGACATAAATGGACTTTATCTAACAAAACAAACATTTATTGTGGAACTAGGATTCCTTGGAGTGCATTCTGATGAAGATCATCAAAGGTAAGTGAATTTTTATAATGCTACTTCTGACTTCTGTTGACTCCACAACATGGCGGGTATCTGTATGGCTTGTTTTGGTGTCTGAGCGCTGTACTCAGATTATTGCATGGTGTGCTTTTTCCATAAAGCTTTTTTGAAATCTGACACAGCGTTTGCATTAAGGAGAAGTATATCTTTAATTCCATGTATAACACTTGTGACTTCTCTTTGGCTGGAAAAATGGCTGTGTTTTTCTGTGACTAGGTGCTGACCTAACATAATCTCATGGTATGCTTTCGTCGTAAAGCCTTTTTGAAATCGGACACTGTGACTGGATTTACAACAACTTTCTTTTTAAAATGGTGTATAATACTTGTATGTTTGAGGAATTTGAATTCTGAGATTTCTGTTGTTTGAATTTGGCACCCTGCACTTTCACTGGCTGTTGTCAAATCGATCCCGTTAACGGGATTTCATCCATAAGAAGTTACCTCCAAACGAGCTTCAATGCCATACAACACTCCTTCAAAGGGCTCCAACTGCTCTTAAATGCTAGTACAACGAAAGACATGCTCTTCAATCGATTGCTGCCCGAACCTGCCTGCCCGACTAGCATCACTACTCTGGACGGTTCAGACTTAGAATATGTGGATAACTACAAATACCTAGGTGTCTGGCTAGACTGTAAACTCTCCTTCCAAACTCATATTAAGCATCTCCAATCCCAAATTAAATCTAGAATTGGCTTCTTATTTCGCAACAAAGCCTCCTTCACTCATGCTGCTAAACATACCCTCGTAAAACTGACTATCCTACCGAGCCTAGACTTCGGTGATGTCATTTACAAAATAGCCTCCAACACTCTACTCAACAAATTGGATGCAGTCTATCACAGTGCCATACCTTTTGTCACTAAAGCTCCATATACTAGCCACCACTGCGACCTGTATGCTCTTGTTGGTTGGTCCTCGCTACATATTCGTCTCCAAACCCACTGGCTCCAGGTCATCTATAAGTATTTGCTAGGTAAAGCTCTGCCTTATCTCAGCTCAGGTCACCATAGCAAATCCCACACATAGCACGCGCTCCAGCAGGTATATTTCACTGGTCATCCCCAAATCCAACACCTGCTTTGGCCGCCTTTCCTTCCAATTCTCTGCTGCCAACGACTGGAATTAATTGCTAAAATCACTCAAGTTGGAGACTTATCTCCCTTACTAACTTTAGGCATCAGCTGTCAGAGTAGCTTACCGATCGCTGCAGCTGTACATAGCCCATCTGTAAATAGCCCATCCAACCAACTACCTACCTCATCCAATATTTGTTTTTGTTTTTCTGCTCTTTTGAACACCAGTATTTCTACTTGCACATCCTCAACTGCACATCTATCACTCCAGTGTTAATTGCTCAATTGTAATTACTTCGCCACTATGGCCTATTTATTACCTTACCTCCTTACTTCATTAGCACACACTGCATACAGATGTTTCTATTGTGTTATTGACTGTACGTTTGTCTATCCCATGTGTAACTCTGTTGTTTTAGTCGCACTGCTTTGCTTTATCTTGGCCAGGTCGCAGTTGTAAATGAGAACTTGTTCTCAACTGGCCTAGCTGGTTAAATAAAGGTGAAAAAAAAATCCTGCTACTGAATTGATGCTATGCTTATTGTACCAACGCTCCTGGAGCTAGCAGTTACTCGTTATGCTACTGTTTTCTGATATTAAATGTTGTTAAAAAATGCTCGCAAGCTGTGAACTTCGCCTGCGTTGCTCAATATGCTCACGTAGCATGCCTACCTGCTGAGGGGACGTCATTGACTGAGGATCAATCCATGTCGCTGCTCTACTGTTGGCAGTCAATAGTGGCTACAACTAGCTAGCTAGTAGATTAGTCTTGAGACTATTGAATACTTTGAGAGAGTTCCCATGCCAGCTTCAGTCAGAGTCTGTGCTCTCGGTTTACACACCCCATCGCGGAGAATCTGCCCTCATCCATATAGGAGAAAGTAGCCTACGCTAGCCTAATGTGTGTTGATATACAATGAGAAGCAATGTTTCTTGATGACTGCGTGATCACGCTCTCCGTTGCCAGTGTGAGTTAGAACTTTAAACAGGTCAACATTCACAAGGCCGCAGGTACAGACGGATTACCAGGACGTGTACTCTGAGCATGCGCTAACCAACTGGCAAGTGTCTTCACTGACATTTTCAACCTGTCCCTGACTGAGTCTGTAATACCAACATGTTTTAAGCAGACCACCATAGTCCCTGTGCCCAAGAACACTAAAGAAACCTGCATAAATTACTACCGCCCCGTAGCACTCACGTCTGTAGCCATGAAGTGCTTTGAAAGGCTGGTCATGGTTCACATCAACACCATCATCCCAGAAACCCTAGACCCACTCCAATTTGTATACCAACCCATCAGATCCACAGATGATACAATCTCTATTGCAATCCACACTGCCCTTACACACCTAGACAAAAGGAACACCTATGTCAGAATGCTATTCATTCACTACAGCTCAGCTTTCAACACCATAGTGCCCTCAAACTCATCACTAAGGACCCTGGGACTAAACACCTCCCTTTGCAACTGGTTCCTGGACTTCCTGATGGGCCGCCTCCAGGTGGTAAGGGTAGGTAACGACATCCGCCACGCTGATACTCAACACGGGTGCCCCTCAGGGGTACGTGCTCAGTCCCCTCCTGTACTCCCTGTTCACTTATGACTGCATGGCCAGGCACGGCTACAACATCATCATTAAGTTTGACGACAACAGGTGGTAGGCATGATCACCAACAACGATGAGACAGCCTATAGGGAGGTCAGAGACCTGGCTGAATGGTGCCAGGATAACAACCTCTCCCTCAACGTGATCAAGACAAAAAGGAGATGATTATGGACAACAGGAAAAGGAAGACTGAGAATGGGCGCATGCTCAACGACAGGGCTGTAGTGGAGCAGACAGAGCTTCATATTCGTTGGTGTCCACATCACCAACAAACTAACATTGTCCAAACACACCAAGACAGTCGTGAAGAGGGCATGACAAAACCTATTCCCCTCAGGAGACAAAAGATTTGGCATGGGTCCTTAGATCCTCAAAAAGTTGTACAGCTGCACCATCAAGAGCATCCTGACTGGTTGCATCACTGCCTGGTATGGCAACTGCTCAGCCTCCAACTGCTAGGCACTACAGAGGGTAGTGCGAACGGCCCAGTACATCACTGGGGCCAAGTTTCCTGCCATCCAGGACCTCCATATCAGACAGTGTCAGAGGAAGGCCCTAACAATTGATTGTCAAAGACTCCAGCCACCCTAGTTATAGACTGTTCTCTCTGCAAGCGGTACTGGAGCGCCAAGTCTAGGTCCAAAAGGCTCCTTAACAGCTTCTACCCCCAAGACATAAGACTCCTGAACAGCTATTCAAATGGCTACCCAGACTATTTGCATTGCCCCCCACCCCCCTCCCTCTTTTACACTGCTGCTTCTCTGTTCATTATCATCTATGCATAGTCACTTTACCTCGACTTACCTGTGCCCCCAGACATTGACTCTGTACCGGCACCCCTTGTATATAGCCTCGCTAATGTTATTTTACTGCTGCTCTTCAATTATTATTATTTTTTTTACTTGTCCATTTTTTCTTAACTTGTTTTTCTTAAAACTGCATTGTTGGTTAAATTTGATATGAGCAAGGAGATGGTGCTTCACGCCGATTTGATAGTATTTGGTCTCATGTGGCTTACTCAATTATGTGTGGTGCAGTTCACGAGACCGCTGCCAGACACTACAGTATCAGCGGTTCATTTACGCTGTCTTTCAGTCACATTAGTCATCTTATAGGCAGCAGTAGGTTTAGCCCCTGTATTTATTAACCATGTCTAATCACGTCATGCCTTCTACATAGGTAGTCAGCTCCCTGTCGGTCCATCTCGTAGTCTAGTAGTTTTTAGTGACAACTATTCTACCATGTGCAATTATACTGTATGCTAACTGTAGTGATTGCTTCATTCTAGTATCATGTATTAGATCCTGTTTTTAATTGATCTTGTGTTGCATTTAGTTGTGTCTTACATAATTCAATACTGTGGTTATGCTTGTAAACTAATATTCTTGTTTAATTATCTTCACACAGTGTTGCATTGTGGCATGGCTGCTGATACTGCATTCGTGGGAGCAATATGCATGTTTAGGCTCTGCTTCCCCTTGCGAGGTGAATGTAGTGCTAACAATGTTGTGTTAAGTCTCTTATCATCTGCACATAATCGTTGGCATGGTTGCTACTATTGCTATTGGCAAGAGCACACTGTGAGGTCACTGTGCCATAGAGGCAACACTAGCCACCCCTTCCACTCATTGTCAATGAGCATCACAGTACGAAAGCAGACAGAATGTTTATGCAGATCTTTAACCCACGCTGAGGCTTTTACATGAACACTCGTATATATTAATTAAATATGTGCTGATTTTACAGTTTATGTATTATGTTAATTGTGTATTATTGTGATGCATCTATTGGCTGGGGCAATCCATTTTGTCGTCTGGTTTATCCCAGATTGCCCCCCTTCGGTCACGCCATGATCTGTTTCACCTGACCTTGTGCTTCTCTCCACCCGCTCATCTTCCCCACTTACCCCTGGGTATTTATACCTGTGTTTTCTGTCTGTCTGTGCCAGATCATCTTGTTTGTTCAAATCAACCTGCATTTTGTCTCAGCTCCTGCTTTTCCCCAGTCTCTTTTTATCTCACCCTCCTGGTTTTGACCCGTGCCTGTCCTGTGCCTTTGGCCCTTCTCTGGACTTCCGACATCTGCCTGACCTGACCCTGGGCCAGCCTGCCGTCCTGTACCTTGGCCCTACTATTCTGGATTATCGACCCCTGCCTGTCTTGGCCTGTCGTTTGCCTGCCCCTGTTGTTACAATAAACATTGTTAATTCAACACAGTCTGCCCTTGGATCTTACCTGAAAGCTGATACTTTCAGGATACATTTGCATTATTTCGGTTGTCTATTAAATAGTTGTCATCTTCATTCTCGCTGTAGTACTCATGAAGCATCAGGTTAGGCATATCTTTGGAGTGTACTAGTAGCCAGTTACTAGTAGCCAGTTATGCAAGTTATCAGGCATGCTCGTACATTGTTGGAACGCACGCAGGCATCGTATACTTTGCTACAGTGATTGCTGTAGCTGAGCATGACTCATTTCTACCACCATTGTGCTGTGCCAAATGTTGTGGACTGCTATGTGCGCTGTCCAGCAGCGTAATATCTTGTGATACTCAGATGGAGACAGTCTGTTGCCGGCTAAACATTCCCGGGTCAGTCTCATCATTTGGCACATTTCAAAGTAGTACAGCTCATTTTAAAATGATTACTACTGCTAAGTGTAACCTTTTTCTCCCAGATTTCTGTTAATCACCCTGGACCTTAAATGGGGAAGCTCGCGCTGTATCGCGGTGTGATGACCAATCAAGGCTTGGTATAGCTTCAAGCCTTGTTGAATTGGCTGTTAATACGAGCATTACCTAGCATGCCATGGGCATGCTAAACACCCACGTGGCAATCAGCTGTTGGCGATCGAGCCTTCATTGTCCCCAATGGAAATGTCTGTTAAGAGCTTGTTTCAAACACTAATATGCAGGCATGTTTCAGTATCTATTGGATTTATTTACTCTTCCTATCAGGTCATCCATCTTCTTCATGGCCTACCAGCATATACACTATATATACAAAATTATGTGGACACTCCTTCAAAATGAGTGGATTCATCTTTTTCAGCCACACCTGTTGCAGACACGTGTAAAAGTTGAGCACAAAGCCATGCAGTCTCCAAAGACAAACATTGGCAGTAGAAAGGCCTTACTGAAGAGCTCAGTGACTTTCAACTTGGCACAGTCATAGGATGCCACCTTTCCAACAAGTCAGTTTGTCAAATTTCTGCCCTGCTAGAGCTGCCCCAGTCAACAAAGTGCTGTTGTTGTGAAGTGGAAACGTCTAGGAGCAACAACGGCTCAGCCGCGAAGTGGTAGGCCACACAAGCTCACAGAAAGGGACTGCCAACTGCTGAAGTGCGTAGCAAGTAAAAATGGTCAGTCCTCAGTTGCAACACTCACTACCGAGTTCCAAACTGCCACTGGAAGCAACGTAAGCAAAATAACTGTTTGTCGGGAGCTTCATGAAATGGGTTTTCTATGGCCAAGAAGCTGGACACAAGCCTAAGATTCCCATGCGCAATGCCAAGCGTCGGCTGGAGTGGTGTAAAGTTCACCACCATTGGACTCTGGAGCAGTGGAAACACGATCTCTGGAGTGATGAATCATGCTTAACCATCTGGTAGTCCAATGAATGAATCCGAGTGCATAGCATTAACTGTAAAGGTTGGTGGAGGAGAAATAATGGTCTGGGGCTGTTTTTCATGGTTCAGTCTAGGCCCCTTAGTTCCAGTGAAGGGAAATCTTAATGCTAAAGCATACAATGAGATTCAGGACGATTTTGTGCTTCCAACTTTGCGGCAACAGTTTTGTCCTGAGTCTGCACAACTCTGCCAGGACGAGCATAGGATCAAGAGAGACACTCAAAAGTGTTTTAGTACTATATCTCTTGACACAATGATGAAAATAACCATGGTCTATAAACCTTCAAGCTGCATACTGGACCCTATTCCAACTAAACTACTGAAAGAGCTGCTTCCTGTGCTTGGCCCTCCTATGTTGAACATAATAAATGGCTCTCTATCCACCGGATGTGTACCAAACTCACTAAAAGTGGCAGTAATAAAGCCTCTCTTGAAAAAGCCAAACCTTGACCCAGAAAATATAAACAACTATCGGCCTATATCGAATCTTCCATTCCTCTCAAATTTTTTAGAGAAGGCTGTTGCGCAGCAACTCACTGCCTTCCTTCAGTCTGGCTTTAGACCCCATCATAGCACTGAGACTGCACTTGTGAAGGTGGTAAATGACCTTTTAATGGCATCAGACCGAGGCTCTGCATCTGTCCTCATGCTCCTAGACCTTAGTGCTGCTTTTGATACCATCAATCACCACATTCTTTTGGAGAAATTGGAAACCCAAATTGGTCTACACGGACAAGTTCAGGCCTGGTTTAGATCTTATCTGCCGAAAAGATATCAGTTGTGAATGGTTTGTCCTCTGACAAATCAACGGTAAATGTTGGTGTTCCTCAAGGTTCTGTTTTAGGACCACTATTGTTTTCACTATATATTTGACCTCTTGGGGATGTCATTCAAAAACATAATGTTAATGTTCACTGCTATGCGGATGACACACAGCTGTACATTTCAATGAAACATGGTGAAGCCCCAAATTGCCCTCGCTATGCCTGTATTTCAGACATAAGGAAGTGGATGGCTGCAAACTTTCTACTTTTAAACTCGGACAAAACAGAGATGCTTGTTCTAGGTCCCAAGAAACAAAGAGATCTTCTGTTGAATCTGACAATTAATCTTGATGGTTGAAAAGTCGTCTCAAATAAAACTGTGAAGGACATCGCCGTTACTCTGGACCCTGATCTCTCTTTTGACGAACATATCAAGACATTTCAAGGACAGCTTTTTTCCATCTATGTAACATTGCAAAAATCAGAAACTTTCTGTCCAAAAATAGTATAAATCCCCTGGCACAGTCCCCACAGCCGGACAACTTTCTCACGGTTTCTGGAAGGAAATGCTGTAGGAATGCTCAACCGGTGTCGCTCATTCAGCTGACAGAAACTTTCAACCAGTTTTCCCCATTAAGCAGCGAGTCAGAGTCAGAGACCGAGCCTTCTCTTGTCTCTACTCCTCCCGTTACGGGGTCTGAGACGCCTAAGCTTCCCACCATTAGCTCTGACAAATTGAAAACTCTAGTCATTGGCGACTCCATTACCCGCAGTATTAGACTTAAAACGAATCATCCAGCAATCATACACTGTTTACCAGGGGGCAGGGCTACCGACGTTAAGGCTAATCTGAAGATGGTGCTGGCTAAAGCTAAAACTGGCGAGTGTAGAGTATAGAGATATTGTTATCCACGTCGGCACCAATGATGTTAGGATGAAACAGTCAGAGATCACCAAGCGCAACATAGCTTCTGCGTGTAAATCAGCTAGAAAGATGTGTCGGCATCGAGTAATTGTCTCTGGCCCCCTCCCAGTTAGGGGGAGTGATGAGCTCTACAGCAGAGTCTCAACTCAACCGCTGGTTAAACTGTTTTCTGCCCCTCCCAAAAGATATAATTTGTAGATAATTGGCCCTCTTTCTGGGAATCACCCACAAACAGGACCAAGCCTGACCTGCTGAGGAGTGACGGACTCCATCCTAGCTGTAGGGGTGATCTCATCTTATCTACCAACATAGACAGGGCTCTAACTCCTCTAGCTCCACAATGAAATAGGGTGCAGGCCAGGCAGCAGGCTGTTAGCCAGCCTGCCAGCATAGTGGAGTCTGCCACTAGCACAGTCAGTGTAGTCAGCTCAGCTATCACCATTGAGACCGTGTCTGTGCCTCGACCTAGGTTGGGCAAAACTAAACATGGCGGTGTTCGCCTTAGCAATCTCACTAGGATAAAGACCTCCTCCATTCCTGTCATTATTGAAAGAGATCAAAATGGGGCTACTTAATGTTAGATCCCTTACTTCAAAGGCAATTATAGTCAATGAACTAATCACTGATCATAATCTTGATGTGATTGGCCTGATTGAAACATGGCTTAAGCCTGATGAATTTACTGTGTTAAATGAGGCCTCACCTCCTGGCTACACTAGTGACCATATGCCCCGTGCATCCCGCAAAGGCGGAGGTGTTGCTAACATTTACGATAGCAAATTTCAATTTACAAAAAAAAGACGTTTTCGTCTTTTGAGCTTCTAGTCATGAAATCTATGCAGCCTACTCAATCACTTTTTATAGCTACTGTTTACAGGCCTCCTGGGCCATATACAGCGTTCCTCATTGAGTTCCCTGAATTGCTATCGGACCTTGTAGTCATAGCAGATAATATTCTAATCTTTGGTGACTTTAATATTCACATGGAAAAGTCCACAGACCCACTCCAAAAGGCTTTTGGAGCCATCATCGACTCAGTGGGTTTTGTCCAACATGTCTCTGGACCCACTCACTGTCACAGTCATACTCTGGACCTAGTTTTGTCCCATGGAATAAATGTTGTGGATCTGAATGTTTTTCCTCATAATCCTGGACTATCGGACCACCATTTTATTACGTTTGCAATTGCAACAAATAATCTGCTCAGACCCCAACCAAGGAACATCAAAAGTTGTGCTACAAATTCACAAACAACACAAAGATTCCTTGATGTCCTTCCAGATTCCCTCTGTCTACCCAAGGACGCCAGAGGACAAAAATCAGTTAACCACCTAACTGAGGAACTCAATTTAACCTTGCGCAATACCCTAGATGCAGTTGCACCCCTAAAAACTAAAAACATTTCTCATAAAAAACTAGCTCCCTGGTACACAGAAAATACCCGAGCTCTGAAGCAAGCTTCCAGAAAATTTGAACGGAAATGGCGCCACACCATACTGGAAGTCTTCCGACTAGCTTGGAAAGACAGTACCGTGCAGTACCGAAGAGCCCTTACTGCTGCTCGATCATCCTATTTTTCTAACTTAATTGAGGAAAATAAGAACAATCCGAAATTCCTTTTTGATACTGTCGCAAAGCTAACTAAAAAGCAGCATTCCCCAAGAGAGGATGGCTTTCACTTTAGCAGTGATAAATTCATGAACTTCTTTGAGGAAAAGGTAATGATTTTTAGAAAGCAAATTATGAACTCCTCTTTAAATCTGCGTATTCCTTCAAAGCTCAGTTGTCCTGAGTCTGCACAACTCTGCCAGGACCTAGGATTAAGAGAGACGCTCAAGTGTTTTAGGACTATATCTCTTGACACAATGATATAAATAATTATGGCCTCTAAAACTTCAAGCTACATACTGGACCCTATTCCAACTAAACTGCTGAAAGAGCTGCTTCCTGTGCTTGGCCCTCCTATGTTGAACATAATAAACGGCTCTCTATCCACCGGATGTGTACCAAACTCACTAAAAGTGGCAGTAATGATGACACACAGCTGTACATTTCAATGAACTCTGACAAAACAGAGATGCTTGTTCTAGGTCCCAAGAAACAAAGATCTTCTGTTGAATCTGACAATTAATCTTAATGGTTGTACAATTGTCTCAAATAAAACTTCAGTTAGTGCTAAATACGGCTGCTAGAATACTGACTAGAACCCCAAAATTTGATCATATTACTCCAGTGCCCGCCTCCCTACACTGGCTTCCTGTCAAAGCAAGGGCTGATTTCAAGGTTTTACTGCTAACCTACAAAGCATTACATGGGCTTGCTCCTAGCTATCTCTCTGATTTGGTCCTGCCGTACATACCTACAAGTACGCTACAGTCAAAAGACACAGGCCTCCTAATTTTCCCTAGAATTTCTAAGCAAACAGCTGGGGGCAGGGCTTTCTCCTATAGAGCTCCATTTTTATGGAACGGTCTGCCTACCCATGTCAGAGAGGCAAACTCAGTCTCAACCTTTAAGTCTTTACTGAAGACTCCTCTCTTCAGTGGGTCATATGATTGAGTGTAGTCTGGCCCAGGAGTGGGGAGGTGAACGGAAAGGCTCTGGAGCAATGAACCGCCCTTGCTGTCTCTGCCTGGCCGGTTCCCCTCTTTCCACTGGGATTCTCTGCCTCTAACCCTATTACAGGGGCTGAGTCACTGGCTTACTGGAGCTCTCTCATACCGTCCCTGGGAGGGGTGCGTCACCTGAGTGGGTTGAGTCACTGATGTGATCATCCTGTCTGGGTTGGCGCCCCCCCCCTTGGGTTGTGCTGTGGCGGAGATCTTTGTGGGCTATACTCAGCCTTGTCTCAGGATGGTAAATTGGTGGTTGAAGATATCCCTCTAGTGTTGTGGGGGCTGTGCTTTGGCAGAGTGGGTGGGGTTATATCCTTCCTGTTTGGCCCTGTCCGGGGGTGTCCTCGGATGGGGCCACAGTGTCTCCTGACCCCTCCTGTCTCAGCCTCCAGTATTTATGCTGCAGTAATTTATGTGTCGGGGGCAAGGGTCAGTTTGTTATATCTGGAGTACTTCTGTCCTATTCGGTGTCCTGTGTGAATTTAAGTGTGCTCTCTCTAATTCTCTCTTTCTTTCGCTCTCTCGGAGGACCTGAGCCCTAGGACCATGCCTCAGGACTACCTGACATGATGACTCCTTGCGGTCCCCAGTCCACCTGGCCGTGCTGCTGCTCCAGTTTCAACTGTTCTGCCTTGTTATTATTGGACCATGCTGGTCATTTATGAACATTTGAACATCTTGGCCATGTTCTGTTATAATCCCCACCCAGCACAGCCAGAAGGGGACTGGCCACCCCTCATAGCCTGGTTCCCCTCTAGGTTTCTTCCTACATTCCAGCCTTTCTAGGGAGTTTTTCCTAGCCACCGTGCTTCTACACCTGCATTGCTTGTTGTTTGGGGTTTTAGGCTGGGTTTCTGTACAGCACTTTGTGATATCAGCTGACGTAAGAAGGGCTATATAAATACATTTGATTTGAGAAGAGTGGAGGCTATTATAGCAGCAAAGGTGGGACCAACTATGTTAATGCCCATGATTTTGGAATGAGATGTTCGACAAGCAGGTGTCCACATACCTTTGGTTATGTAGTGTATGTTGACATAGCTGTTAGCTCAGGTAGACTATCTGTACAATGTATTCTGTTATATAACCATGTATGCCTTTTCTATTCCAAATTACAGTCAGGCAAATGCAGCCTGCCTTTATCATGGTCCAGTAAGCAGGAATTCGGTTAATTCCGGGTGTCAGGACCATTCAGTGTATAGTCTGCTCAGGATCCATCTGTCCGCTACTCTCAAGGCCTACGGAGAAGTGACCAACATGCACATCAAAGAGCATCTCTCCTCTCTCTCAATAGCACAAGTTTGAGTCCAAGTTAAGGCAAGAATGTGTTTATATTACGCGGTCCGAATGATGGCTTTTATGGGTTCTTCATTCTGAAACACACCAAATCATCCTTTCCTTTAATCTTGCATGATCGGTTTGCATTATGGACACTCATATTAACCATACTCCCATCTACCCCTAGATGAAAGAATTAGCATGGAAAATCAGTCGTCATCAACAGAACTGACACGGCTTCGTCCTCCCTTTCATGTTATGATATCTAAATGCTGAGCACGGATGGCACCTGGCAAACCTCTGTTCAACACTGATGCTGGCAACCAATGACAAAGTACTGGAATGCATCACGGCTCTGGTTCCTTAGTCACCACTGTGGGCACATGAACATCTGCTGCTGTGACGTTACATTTGATTCTACATGAGTTCCTGCAGTATTGCTATATGATCATGATTGTGTCAGCCGTTATGGGATTTTGATGAATAATGACTAAATTATGTATATATTTAATTTAAAACTATAACTAAACAGAATACTAGTATGTTACTGTATGGATGTATGAATCTTATTATAATCATAATACTGAATATAAGGTGTGTAATTTTAGTCAAGAATTAGAACAAGGACTGTCTGTTCCTTGTTAGAAACGAATGGAGCTATCGTCAGACTGGCTGGAATACTGTGTTCCTTACAGGACATTCTGTCCCCACCCAGGGAGGGGAGAGACCTTGGGCTTGTAGTAGATTGTTTAACAGGTGGCAGACAATGTGGGAAGCCTTGTGAACTATATTGCCATTGTATCGGAGACGAGGAGCAGCATTCAAAATGCTATGATGAAATGTGATGTATATAAACCAATGTACATTGTATTATGATCCGTACTCTCGAGAATAAACACTATTGATTGATTTTGAGACTGGTCCATTTTATGCAAATAAGTATCTTACAAATTCTTAGAAATGGGCAGAGTATTTGAATTGATTTGGCTGATGAACATATAGGAATGAAATTCCTTGAACAGCCGTATGGTCCAGTAGCTATGTTGCATATGTAGAATATCCTCATATACCAAGATGACAGCTCATCCTGCCTCAGCAAAGCCCCCTGGCAGTGCATTTATATTGCAGGTGGTTGGCTAGGTTCATGGCAGGTGGGTTCATACAACTTACGGTTGCCTAGTTAGATGGGTAGAATATTTTCCATGTACCAAGATGACAGCTCATCTTACCTCATTGGGGTACCCGGCGATGCGTAATATGAGAAATAGACATACTGCTGCATTAGCTCATGCTACACAGTTAGTATTAACACACAGGCCTAGTAGACAGTCGGAGAATGACCTCAGTTGGTCTATTGAGAGCTGCTAAACAGTGATGAGTTTACCTGCCAGTACCATGCCTCATTAAGTTTGGTATAATGGCATCAGCCGTGGTCAATAGCCTACATGTTGCCATCTTTGCTGGCTACTTGATATAAAATATATTGCATATAGCTACAGGTGGTTGGCCGGGTCATATTTCTTAAGGTTGCTTATTAGATAAGGATATATTTTTATGAAGACCCACCAGAAGATTATTCATTTACTTTCAGTGAGAGCACCTGGCGGTGCGGTGCGTCTCCAGGGCAGCTGGGTTCGTACTGCTTACGGTTGCTAGTTAGGTAGCATATTCTCATATACCAAGATGACAGCTTATACTGCCACAAAACGAGGCTACCCGGTGGTGCGTCTCCAGGGCAGGTGGGTTCGTACTGCTTACAGTTGCTAGTTAGGTAGCATATTCTCATATACCAAGATGACAGCTCATACTGCCTCAAAATGAGGCTACCCGGCGTGTGCGTCTCCAGGGCAGCTGGGTTCGTACTGCTTACGGTTGCTAGTTAGGTAGCATATTCTCATATACCAAGATGACAGCTCATACTGCCTCAAAACGAGGCTACCCGGCGGGTGCGTCTCCAGGGCAGCTGGGTTCGTACTGCTTACGGTTGCTAGTTAGGTAGCATATTCTCATATACCAAGATGACAGCTCATACTGCCTCAAAACGAGGCTACCCGGTGGGTGCGTCTCCAGGGCAGCTGGGTTCGTACTGCTTACGGATGCTAGTTAGGTAGCATATTCTCATATACCAAGATGACAGCTCATACTGCCTCAAAACGAGGCTACCCGGCGGGTGCGTCTCCAGGGCAGCTGGGTTCGTACTGCTTACGGTTGCTAGTTAGGTAGCATATTCATATTCCCTCTTGGGGGGGACTGTTATAGTTTAGCGCTCTCACTGCTTGGAGTTAATTTCCTATACTGAACAAAAATACAACTTCAAATATTTTACTGAGTTACAGTTCACGTAAGGAAATCAGTCAATTGAAATACATGTATTAGGTCGTAATCTATGGATATCACATGACTGGGAATACAGATATGCATCTGTTGGTCACAGACACCTTAAAAAAATGTAGGGGCGTGGATCAGAAAACCAGTCAGTATCTGGTGTGACCACCATTTGCCTCATGTAGCCTCGTCTCCTTCGCACAGAATTGATCAGGATGTTGATTGTGGCCTGTAGAATGTTGTCTCACTCCTCTTCAATTGCTGTGTCAAGTTGCTGGATATTGGCGGGAACTGGAACACGTTGTCATACATCTTGATCCAGAGCATCTGAAAGATGTTCAATGGGTGACATGTCTGGTGAGTATGCAGAACAGGGACATTTTCAGCTTGCACGAGTTGTGTACAGATCCTTGTGACATGTTGCCGTGCTTTATCATGCTGAAACATGAGGTGATAGCGTGTGAACAAGGGGCCTCAAGATCTAGTCATGGTATCTCTGCATTCAAATTGCCATCGTTAAAACACAATTGTGTTCGCTGTCGGTGGCTTACGCCTGCCCATACACTAACCCCACCGACACCTTGGGGCATTCTGTTCACAACTTTGACATCAGCAAACCGCTTTCCCACATGACGCCATACACATGGGTCTGATGTTGAGAGGCTGGTTGGATGTACTGCCAAATTCTCTAAAACAACTTTGGAGGCGGCATATGGTAGAGACATGAACATTACATTCTCTGGCAACTGTTCTGGTGGACATTCATGCATATCAATTGCACGCTCCCTAAAAACTTGAAACATCTGTGGCATTGTGTTGTGTGACAAAACTTCACATTTTAGAGTGGCCTTTTATTGTCCCCAGCACAAGGTACACCTGTGTAATGATTATGTTGTTTAATCAGCTTCTTGATATGCCACATCTGTCAAGTGGATGGATTATCTTGGCAAAGGAGAAAAGCTCACTAAAACAAATTTATTCACCAGATTTAAGCGAAATAAGCTTTTTGTGCATACGGAAAAATTCTGGGATCTTTTATTTCAGCTTATGAAAAATGGGACCAACACTTCACATGTTACATTTATATTTTTTTCAGTGTATATTAAGCTACCCTGAAGCAGCAGAGCATATATCGCCAAGACTTGCATTATTCATTTCTTAATGAATGGTTTAACATATTTCTGCATAGTGTTTCCTTTCTGAAAGATCACATTGATATCATTGTGGTAATTTGTGTGTGTCCAAGTGTGGTTTACCTCGTAGATTCCACCAAACAGAGACATGAATTTGCTGAGGAGTGCAGCACACAGACTGGCAATGTGAACAAACGGACCCTAGAGAGAGAGAGGGAGAAAGAATCACTTGTGAATGATTTCCTAAAAACTTCAGTATATCATTGATTAATCTCAAGATTTAAATTTTGTTGTATTCTTCCATCCCCCTCTCCACCCTCCTTCATCCCCCTCTGCCCTCCTTTATCCCCGTCTCCCCTCCACCCTCCTTCACCCCCCTCTCCTCTCCACCCTCCTTCATCCCCCTCTCCTCCCCACCCCCTTCATCCCCCTCTCCTCCCCATTCCCCTTCATCCCCCTCTCCTCCCCATCCCCCTCCCCACCCCCTCTCCACTTCTTTCCACCCTCCTTCATCCCCCTCTCCTCCATCCCACTCCCCACCCCCTCTCCACTTCTTTCCACCCTCCATCCCCCTCTCCTCTTCTTTACTCCCTCTTATCCCCCTCCCCTGTCCTCCCTCTCCACTGTGACCAACAGGTTGGTCTGAGTGCAACGTGTGTGGCTGTATGACAGGGACACAGGACATGTGTAACCACAACCCTCTGTGTGCTTCACTGTTAGAACCCCTTGTCCTATGAATTACAGATATATTGATTGATTTTATAATACTTCATGCCAGATTGCGTCTGCTAGCTGTCAAATGGAGTGTGTATCTAAATAACTAGTGGAACTCCTGGAACAGACAGCAACAAGTGACAACTACCCAAACTCACACAAGCTTGACTGTGAGAAGAGGATGTGTGTGTGTCAAAAGACAGAGAGGTGAGAAGAATGTTAACCGAGCGCGTGTGCACGTGTGTGTGTTTATTCTGTGTAGAGAGTGTGTGTGTGAGTGTTACCTCCTTGCCCAGAGGCATGCCACTGCCCAGGGCACAGGTGAGACCGATGACTTTAGCAACAAAGGTTTTAAAGGTGAGGTATTCTTTCAGCACTACACCCCTCAGAATGGTCTTCATCTCTGGGATACCTGAACCTAGAGGGGGAGAGGGGGTTATGGTGCTCTGATGCAGTCAGTCAGTCAGTCAGTGTATGTGTGTGTCTTACCTACGGCCTGTGGGGCCAGTATCTGTGTGAAGCCAGCTGAGAAGGTGATGAGCACCACAGGGTAGGTGACCCAGGCTAGGTACTGGAGGAACACATTACTCTCCAGGCCTCCGTACATCCACTTCTGTGCTGTGGACACACAAACACACCAATATCAAATTGATGTCAATCAGAAAGTTAAACTATATCCAATATATAAATCGTGATAAAATATATGCATCATGAGAACTGCAATACATATCGTATTGGCAAATCAAATCAAATGTATTTATATAGCCCTTCGTACATCAGCTGATATCTCAAAGTGCTGTACAGAAACCCAGCCTAAAACCAATGGCTAGGAAAAACTCCCTAGAAAGGCCATAACCTAGGAAGAAACCTAGAGAGGAACCAGGCTATGTGGGGTGGCCAGTCCTCTTCTGGCTGTGCCGGGTGGAGATTATAACAGAACATGGCCAAGATGTTCAAATGTTCATAAATGACCAGCATGGTCGAATAATAATAAGGCAGAACAGTTGAAACTGGAGCAGCAGCTCAGTCAGGTGGACTGGGGACAGCAAGGAGTCATCATGTCAGGTAGTCCTGGGGCACGGTCCTACTCATATCCTGATAATATCATATTGTGAGGTCCCTGGCAATTCCCAGCCCTACTCATGAGTACAGAGACAAAACATTTGACAAAAGTAGAACCCGCAGGACTCCTCTCCTAAAAATGACTGCTTTACATGGAGAGATCAAAAGTGTGTGTGTGTGTGTGTGTGTGTGTGTGTGTGTGTGTGTGTGTGTGTGTGTGTGTGTGTGTGTGTGTGTGTGTGTGTGTGTGTAGAAAGGGAGGGGGGGATTTGTCTGGATGAGCGTCTTGCTTCTAGATGACTCACTCCTCTCCCCTCTCCACTTTCTCTACATGCAGTCTACCATCTGACACACACACACACACCACACACACACACACACACACACACACACACACACACACACACACACACACACACACACACACACACACACACACACACACACACACACACACACACACACACACACACACACACACACACACACACACACACACACACACACACACACACACACACACTGCAGCAATGTGTGTAAATGTGTGCTTAACTCAAGATAAAGCACATTGACACCCACACACCTTCTGAACACACATACATGCTACACACAAACACATTTTAATGGTGCAAAGATTAAATTAAACCACATTTAAGCTAATCATACACACACGGACTTGCATGCAGCCCTGGTAGACAGTAATCTGCACTGCAGCTCATCATGAACACACACCCTGGTTTGACGGGTGTGTGTGTGTGAACCACAGTGTCTGAGATTATCTTGAGTGTGGCTTAATGTCTCCTTTAGCTGCATGCAGGAAATGTGTCAAATGAAATGATTCAGACAGAGGGACAGTACAGCTGACTAGAGCCATCAGTAGACCAAGCAGTCTACCTCCTCCCCAAAGCCCTCACCTCCCCAAAGCCCTCACCTTGTAGACAGATGGCAATAGCGAAGTCGACCACCCAGCTGACCAGAGCCATGAATAGACCCAGGAGGATGAGGAAGATCCAGTCTTCACCAACACGAGAGATGAGGAACTTCTGACAGCGCACCGTACAGACTGGAGGGAAGAGAGATACAGGTGCACACTGTTAGACGACAACAACAACACTTACTACTACAGTGAGTCAAGTCAGTCAGAACTACAATATAAACAAACCAACGCATCTTACAGACTGAGGAGAGAAGTGTAGCATTGTTAAAACTACATTACCCATCTTGGAGTCAGGACCACCCATACAATGTAACCCCCTACACACATACGTGTACCCATTCGTCGATGTTCACTTTTGCACAGACACCTCTAGTCTCCTTTTACATGGGGGCTGTTTAATTCACACAGATCTTTCTCCCATACACCCCCCCCACCCCCCTATTTCCCTCGACTCACTCCTTTCCTTATTTCTCCACTCTCAAAGAGGAGATGTCTAGCAGGAGGGGGTCCTCTAGTTCTCTACTTTAAGGACTGTCACATCAGACACGCCACACTGTCCTAACATTAGTCCTGCTCTGCTCCCCTGTCATATTATTCAGGCTTCTCTCATCTCACCAACGTACTAAACCACACTAATGCTACTTTACTACACTATAAGATTCTGTCAGATGAAAGAGAGAATTCTGAATTTCTGTATCCCCCTCTTCCTCCCTCTTTCTTTTCCTTCTCATCTAAAGTATTATTACTCTCCCCATTTGTCCCTCCACTTTCCTCCTCCTCTATAGTACAGCCATTGTATAGGGGAACAGGTTGTAATGTTGATGATATGGAATGGGGTGTATATCATTAATACGCAGATAGAACATGTAATGGATGTAATGGAATAGGGTCATTGAAGTGGACATGTAGGGATGGATTTGGGACAGAGAGGAGCAGACATGGCAATGTATTGAATATTGTGTGGCGCGGGATGGCGACAGAGCAACATGCGTGTTTTTAGCATACTACAGTACACACACACACACTCTCCAATCAACACCTTCACAGTCTAACACACAAGCGCACACAGCTTACAAGCAGTGAGGAACACTTTGTGTGTGTTGCATCATCTCGCCCACGGCCCAGCTGTGTTCTAAAATCCCCTTCTGTTCTCTAGTCATCATGTGTGAGATCGTGTTTTGCGAGATGTGTGTGTTTGTCACGGTTTACATTTAAAAAAATAGTCATTTAGCAGACGCTCTTAGAGCGACTAACAAGAGTAATTAGGGTTAAGTGCCTTGCTCAAGGGCACAGAGATTTTTAATCTAGTCGGCTTGGGGATTCGAACCAGTGACTTTTAAAAATGTCATTAACCACTAGGCTACCTGCCGCTGTCTGTTTGCATGTGTATGTGCGAGAGAATGTTCATGCAAACATACAGCACCAATCAACATTTTGGAAACACCAACTCATTCCAAGATTTCTTTATTTTGACTATGTTCTACATTGTAGAATAATAGTGAAGACATCAAACTATGAAATAACACAAGGAATCATGTAGTAACCAAACATTTTTTTTTAATCAAAATATATTTTATATTTGAGATTCTTCAAAGTAAGCAATCAGTTGTGTTGTGACAAGGTAGGGGGGTATACAGAAGATAGCCCTATTTGGTAAAAAGACCAAGTCCATATTATGGCAAGAACAGCTCAAATAAGCAAAGAGAAATGACAGTCCATTACTTTAAGACATGGAGGTCAGTCAATGCGGAACATTTCAAGAACTTTGAACATTTCAAGTGCAGTCTCAAAAACCATCAAGCGCTATGGTGAAGCGGTCTCTCATGAGGACTGCCACAAGAAAGAAAGACCCAGAATTTCCTCTGCTGCAGAGGATAAGTTCATTAGTTACCAGCCTCAGAAATTGCAGCCCAAATAAATGCTTCACATAGTTAAAGTAACAGCCACATCTCAACATCCACTGTTCAGAGGAGACTGCGTGAATCAGGCCTTCATGGTCAAATTGCTGCAAAGAAACAACTACTAAAAGGACACCAATAAGAAGAACAGACTTGCTTGAAACACAAGCAATGGACATTAGACCGGTGGATTTGAGATTTTTGGTTCCAGCCCCCGTTTCTTTGTGAGACGCAGAGTAGGTGAACGGATAATCGCCGCATGTGTGGTTCCCACCATGAAGTACGGAGATAGAGGTAGGTGAGATGGTGTTTGCTGGTGACACTGTCAGTGATGTATTTAGAATTCAAGGCACACTTAACCAGCATGGCTACCACAGCATTCTGAAGCGATACGCCATCCCATCTGGTTTGTGCTTAGTGGAACTATCATTTGTTTTTCAACAGGACAATGTCCCAAAACACACCTCCAGGCTGTGTAAGGGCTATTTGACCAAGAAGGAGAGTGATGGAATGCTGCATCAGATGACCTGGCTTCCAAAATCATCCGACCTCAATCCAATTGTGATGGTTTGCGATGAGTTGGAGCGTAGAGTGAAGGAAAAGAAGCCAACAAGTGCTCAGCATGTGGGAACTCCTCCAAGACTGTTGGAAAAACATTCCTCATGAAGCTGGTTGAGAGAATGCCAAGAGCGTGCAAAGCTGTCATCAAGGCAAAGGGTAGCAACTTTGAAGAATCTCAAATATATGTTGATTTGTTTAGCACTTTTTTGGTGACTATATTATTCCATATGTGTTATTTCATAGCTTTTATGTCTTCACAATTCTAAAATGTAGAACATTGTCAAAATGTAGGAAAACCCTTGAATGAGTAGGTGTCCAAACTTCTGACTGGTACTGTACATGAACAAGAATAAACTCATCATCACGCAACAATTTCAAAGATTTCACTTAGTTACAGGTCATACGGAACTCAGTCAATATAAATAAATTAGGCCATAATCTATGGATTTCACAAATGGGAAAAAAAGTAGGGGCGTGGATCAGAAAACCAGTCAGTATCTGGTCTGACCACCATTTGCCTCATCCAGCATGACACATCTCCTTCATATAGAGTTGATCAGGATGTTGATTGTGGCCTGTGGAATGCTTTCCCACTGAAGTCGGTTACGGTGCTGAACTGCAGCCAGGTCAAGACCCTGGTGAGAACGATGAGCATGAAGATGAGCTTCCCTGAGGCGGTTTCTGACAGTTTGTGCAGAAATTATTTGCTTGTGTAAACCCACAGTTTCATCAGCTGTCTGGCTCGTCTCAGACCATCCTGCAGGTGAAGAAGCCAGATGTGGAGGTCCTGGGTTGGTGTGGTTATACATGGTCTACTGCTGTGAGGCCGGTTGGATGTACTGCCAAATTCTCTAAAACAATGTTTGAGGCATCTTATAGCAGAGTAATTAACATTACATTCTCTGGCAACAGCTCTGGTGGACATTCCTGCAGTCAGCATGCCAATTGCACACTCCCTCAAAACTTGAGACATCTGTGGTATTGTGTTGGGTGACAAAACTGCACATTTCAGAGTGGCTGTTTATTGTCCTCCGCACAAGGTACACCTGTGTAATGATTATGCTGTTTAATCATCTTCTTGATATGCCATACCTGTCAGTTGGATGAATTATCTTGGCAAAGGAGAAATGCTCACTAACAGTGTGTGTGTTCAAACCAGCAGCAGCTGTAGTCCTGTCTGGTCTCTGAGCAGTAATTTTGTTAGCTCCGTCTGTGCTGCTATGACTCACTGGTTTTCCTGGGGTACACAGTACACACCTTACAACACTTACCTGTTTCATTCTTTATGGCAGGCAATAACCTGCATGCTATTTCCCTCCATCCCTCTCCTCTTTTTTCCCATTCACCCCATCCTGTCTTCCACCATCTCACTACTCTTCAAACCACGGCTTTAACTTTTCTTTCATTACTCTCATCCTTTTTTCATTTTCTACCTTCTATCTCTTCGTATTTGACTTCCTCTCCTTACTGGTATTTTTCTTTTCTTTCTCCCTCTTTCCACTTTACTTTTCCATTTCTTCTCCGTCCCTAGTTTCTTTACTTCTCCATCTCCTCTGTCTCCCTTGGACTATCCTTTAGCCTTATTTTTTCACTTTCTCTCTCTCCTTCCGTCTTTCTGGCTCTAGCAATAACACCCACATACCTGCTGAGACTAACTTAGGTCGTCTTGGATACTAAATGTGTCCGCTTCCAGCGCCAAGCACTTAATGTCTGAGTGAGAACACGGTGAGTTATGAGTAAGGGCAAAAAGGGAAAATAATTCACCAATTGTGAATACGCTGTACTGACAGAATACTGTATTTTTTTATGCAATGTGATAGCATACTAAAGCAAAAAAATAACCTACATTAGAAATGTTCCATACGGGGAACGACTTACCACTGGGTAGACAACCAGCTGATCACTTCACACAGGGACGCAACTTTCACTGGTGACGGGGGGGCATTTCTCCCCCCCCCCCCACATTCTCAAATTGCATTTTTGTCCCCTCTAGTTTGATCACTACAATGTGATACATAAAGCAGCTACGGTGTGCCTTAGGACCATGCGGACGCCTCAGAGCGGTCGTGTAGGCTGTTTGGAGTGTTCAGACAGACCACGTGGACAACATAGAGCGGGCTGACAGGCTGTATGAAGGCAAAGCTTCTGGAAGGCTAGCTGGCCCAGATTGAGAGAGTTGAGCATAATTCAGTGTGTATGAGTTGCGCTCTTTCACAGAGTTGTAATAGAAAGCAGAGCAATGACTGTCTACTCTTTAGTTGATTGATGTAACTGCAGTTAAACTTAACAGAAAAAACAAAACTAGTGTTTATTTACAGTGCTGAGCTTGTATTCTAACTGACATGTTGGTTAGCTAATGTATCATCCCCTCTCGACTGAGGTGAATGAATAAGCTACACTACTTAGTAGCTACCACAGCTAGGTCAGCTCTAGCCTCTAGTTCTGTCAGATAGCGATATGCGGTAGCTGCTGTTACTATCTAACAGCTGTTGTTTGTATGGACATGTTTTGCAGCCTTTGTTTAGTCCCGTTTCAACAGAAGTAAATGAACTTGGCTAGCTTTCGCCAGATGATGTACAGTTAGCGAGAGAGCTGGCCAAAAGTTAACAAATGTAGTTATTATTTTTGCCTCAATCATACTAGAACTGAATCAAATGATGAAACCATTTGCCAAACGATTGAAGACTGATTTGGTATGTTTTTTTTTGTGCAACATGGGTTTTTACAAGTCAGTATAGCAATGTAAGGTTATCGATCTGTCAGTTTCCCTAGCTAATTCCTTACTTTTCACACGGACACACTAAACAGCTCTAACGTTACAGGCTTCACTGTCATGGTGCACAGTAGATGTCTGTGTGGGATTTCTTCATCCCGCTCCTGCCTGCACCCGCAGCTTTTCATACCGCACCCGCTGGCTTTCTGTCCAACTCCGACCCAAACCCAACCGCAGGCCTGCAATGTTATTTTATTTTGTATTTTATTTTCAGCAAATTTAACATGGGAATATTTGTAGGAACATAAGAATCAACAACAGACATTAACTGAACAAGTTCGACAGACATGTGATAACAGAAATGGAAGAATGTGTCCTTGAACAAAGGTGGGGGTAAAAATCTGAAGTAACCATCAGTATAGCTGCATTAAGTTACTGCAGTGCATCTCCTCCTCATGGACTGCAACAGATTTGCCAGTTCTTACTGTGAAATGTTACCGCACTCTTCCACCAAGGCACCTGCAAGTTCCCGGACATTTCTGGGGGGGGAATGGCCCAAGCACTTACCCTCCGATCCAACAAGTCCTCTTCGCTCTTCGGGCTCTTCGCTGGCCATGGCAGAACACTGACATTCCTGTCTTGTAGGAAATCACGCACAGAACGAGCAGTATGGCTGGTGGCATTGTCATGCTGGAGGGTCATGTCAGGTTGAGCCTGCCGGAAGGGTACCACATGAGGGAGGAGGATGTCTTCCCTGTAATGCACAGAGTTGAGATTGCCTGCAAAGACAACAAGCTCAGTCCGATTATGCTGTGACACATCGCATGACGGACCCTCCACTTCCAAATCGATCCCGCTCCAGAGTACAGGTCTCTGTGTAACACTCATTCCTTCGACAATAAACGCAAATACGACCATCACCCCTGGTGAGACAAAACCGTGACTCATCAGTTAACAGCACTTTTTGCCGGTCCTGTCTGGTCCATCGGTGGGTTTGTGCCCAAGGGTGACGTTGTTGCCGGTGATGTCTGGTGAGGACCTTCCTTACAACAGGCCTACAAGCCCTCAGTCCAGCCTCTCTTAGCCTATTGCAGACAGTCTGAGCACTGATGGAGGGATTGTGCGTTCCTGGTGTCACTCAGGCAGTTGTTGCCATCCTATACCTGTCCCGCTGGTGTGATGTTCGGATGTCCCGATCCTGTGCAGGTGTTGTTACCTGTGGTCTGCCACTGCGAGGACGATCAGCTGGCAGCCCTGTCTCCCTGTAGTGCTGCCTTAGGCATCTCACAGTACGGACATTTCAATGTTTTGTCCTGATCACATGTGCAGTCCTCATGCCTCCTTGCAGCATGCCTAAGACACGTTCAAGCAGATGAGCAGGGACCCTGGGCATATTTCTTTTGGTGTTTTTCAGAGTCCGTAGAAATGCCTCTTTAGTGTCCTAAGTATTCATAACTGTGACCTTAATTGCCTACCGTCTTTAAGCTGTTAGTGTCTTAACGACCGTTCCACAGGTGCATGTTCATTAATTGTTTATGGTTCATTGAACAAGCATAAGAAACAGTGGTTAAACCCTTTACAGTGAAGATCTGTGAAGTTATTTGGATTTTTATGAATTTTCTTTGAAAGACAGGGTCCTGAAAAAGGGGCATTTGTTTTTTTGCTGAATTTATACACACACACTTGCAAAAGTATGCATCCCCCTTAGCATTTTTCCTATTTTGTTGCATTACAATCTGTAATTTAAATGGATTTTTATGTGGATTTCATGTAATGTACATAAACAAAATAGTCAAAATTGGTGAAGTGAACTGAAAAAAATTACATGTTTAAAAAATAAAATTCAAAAACAGAAAAGTGGTGCATGCCTATATATTCACCCACTTTGCTATGAAGCCCCTAAACAAGATCTGGTGCAACCAATTACCTTCAAAAGTCACATAATTAGATAAATAAAGTCCACCTGTGTGCAATTTAAGTGTCACATGACCTGTACCATGATCTCAGTATATATACACCTGTTCTGAAAGGCCTCAGATACTACAACACCACTAAGCAAGCGACACCATGAAGAGCAACGAGCTCTCCAAACAGGTCAGGGAGAAGTACAGATCAGGGTTGGGTTATAAAAAAATATCAGAAACTTTTAACATCCCACGGAGTATCATCAAATCCATTATTAAACAATGGAAAGAATATGGCACCACAGCAAACCTGCCAAGAAACGGCCACCCACCAAAAATGAAGAAGATGCAAATCTCCACAGTGGAGGTCTGAGTATCTTTCCATAGGATCACTTTAAGCTGTACAGTCCACAGAGCTGGGCTTTATGGAAGAGTGTCCAGAAAAGAGCCATTTAAAGAAAAAAATAAGCAAACACGTTTGGTGTTCACCAAAAGGCATGTGGGAGACTCCTCAAACATATAGAAGAATGTACTGTGGTCAGATGAGACAAACATTTTGCTTTTTGGCCATCAAGGAAAGCGCTATGTCTGCGCAAACCCAACACCTCTCATCACCCCGAGAACACCACCCCCACAGTGAATTATGGTGGTGGCAGCATCATGCTGTGGGGTTGTTTTTCATCGGCAAGGACTGGGAAAATGGTCAGAAATGAAGGATGGCGCTAAATACAGGGAAATTCTTGAGTAAAACCTATTTCAGTCTTCCAGAGATTTAAGACTGGGACGGATGTTCACCTTCCAGCAAAACAATGACCCTAGGATACTGCTAAAGCAACACTCGAGTGGTTTAATAAGGAGAAACATTTAAATGTTTGGAATGGTCTAGTCAAAGCCCATACCTCAATCCAATTGAGAATCTGTGGTATGACTTAAAGATTGCTGTACACCAGCGGAACCCATCCAACTTGAAGGAGCTGGAACAGTTTTGCCTTGTAGAACGGGCAAAATTCCCAGTGACTAGATGTGCCAAGCTTATAGAGACATACCCCAAGAGACTTGCAACTGTAAAAGGTGGCTCTACAAAGTATTGACTTGGGGGGGTGAATAGTTATGCACGCTCAAGTTCAGTTTTTTGGTCTTATTCCTTGTTTGTTTCACAATAAAAAATCTTTTTCATCTTCAAAGTGGTAGGCATGTTGTGTAAATCAGATGATACAAACCCTCCAGTGGGTCAGAAGTTTACATACACTAAGTTGACTGTGCCTTTAAACAGCTTGGAAAATGTCAGAAAATTATGTTATGGCTTTAAAAGCTTCTGATAGGCTAATTGACATCATTTGAGTCAATTGCACTTTACCACCTGTGGATGTATTTCAAGGCCTACCTTCAAAGTCAGTGCCTCTTTGCTTGAAATCATGGGAACATCAAAATAAATCAGCCAAGACCTCAAAAAACATTGTAGACCTCCACAAGTCTGGTTCATCCTTGAGATCAATTTCTAATTACCATGTTCATCTGTACAAACAATAGTACACAAGTATAAACACCATGGGACCAAGCAGCCTTCATACAGCTCAGGAAGGAGACGTGTTCTGTCTCCTAGAGATGAACGTACTTTGGTGTGAAAAGTGCAAATCAAACCTAGAACAGCAAAGGACCTTGTGAAGATGCTGAAGAAAACAGGTACAAAAGTATCTATATATACAGTAAAACGAGTCCTATATCGACATAACCTGAAAGACCGCTCAGCAAGGAAGAAGCCACTGCTCCAAAACCCCATACAAGAGCCAGAATACGGTTTGCAACAGCACATGGGGACAAAGATCGTACTTTCTGGAGAAAAGTTCTCTGGTCTGATGAAACAAAAATAGAAATGTTTGGCCATAATGACGATCGCTACATTTGGAGGAAAAAGGGGGAGGCTTGCAAGCCGAAGAAGGCCATTCCAACCGTGAAGCACAGGGGTGGCAGCATCATGTTTTGGGGTTGCTTTGCTGCATGAGGGTCTGGTGCACTTCACAAAATAGATCAGGAAGGAAGTTAAGCTTGGTCACAAATGGGTCTTCCAAATGGACAATGACCCCAAGCATACTTCCAAAGTTGTGGCACAATGGCTTAAGGACAACAAAGTCAAGGTATTAGAGTGGCCATCGCAAAGCCAAGACTTCAATCCTATAGAACATTTGTGGGAAGAACTGAAAAAGAGTGGGCGAGCAAGGAGGCCAACAAACCTGAGTCAGTTACACCAGCTCTGTCAGGAGGAATGGGCCAAAATTCACCCAACCTATTGTGGGAAGCTTGTGGAAGGCTACCCGAAATGTTTGACCCAAGTTAAACAATTTAAAGGCAATGCTACCAAATACTAATTGAGTGCATGTAAACGTCTTACCCACTGGTAATGTGATTAAAAAAATAAAAGCTGAACTAAATCACTCTACTATTATTCTGACATCTTCACATTTTTCAAATAAAGTGGTCATCCTAACTGACTTAAAACAGGGAATTTTTACTAGGATTAAATGTCAGGAATTGTGAACTGAGTTCAAATCTATTTGGCTAAGGTGTATGTAAACTTCCGACTTCAACTGCATGCATACAAGCATGCATGCATACACACACCCCATGTCAAAAGTTTTAGAACACCTACTCATTCAAGGGATTTTCTTTATTTTTACTTATAAGGTCCGCCACAGGAATGGAAGACCCAGAGTTATCTCTGCTGCAGAGGATAAGTTCATTAGAGTTACCAGCCTCAGAAATTGCAGCACCAACAAATGCTTCAGATTAACAGACATCTCAACATCAACTGTTCAGAGGAAACTGTGTGAATCATGGTTTCATGGCATTGAATTGCTGCAAAGAAACCACTACTAAAGGACAACAATAATAAGAAGAGACTGCCCGGGACAAGAAACATGGGCAATGGGGGTGACACGGTCTGTGATTTATTTAGAATTCAAGGCACACTTAACCAGAATGGCTACCACAGCGATACGCCATCTCATCTGGTTTGCGCTTAGTGGTACTATCATTTGCTTTTCAACAAGAAAATTGATCCAAAACACCTCCAGGCTGTGTAAGGGCTATTTGATTAAGAAGGAGAGTGGTGCATCAGATGACCTGGCCTCCACAATCCCCCAACCTTAACCAAATTAAGATGGTTTGGGATGAGTCGGATCACAGAGTGAAGGAAAAGCAGCCAACAAGTGATCAGAATATGTGGGAACACCTTCAAGACTGTTGGAAAAGCATTCCAGTTGAAGCTGGTTGAGAGAATGCCAAGAGTGTGCAAAGCTGTCATTAAGGCAAAGGGTGGCTATTTGAAGAATCTCAAATATAACATATTTTATTTGTTTAACACTTTTTTGGTTAGTACATGATTCCATATGTGTTATTTCATAGTTTTGATGTCTTCGTTATTATTCTACAATGTCGAAAATAGTAAAAATAAAGAAAACCCCTTGAATTAGTAGGTGTTATAAAACTTGACCATTAATGTATATATATATATATATATATATATATATATATATATATATATATATATATATATATATATATATATATATATATAAAAATATTTGCAAACATTATGGGGTTGTAACGTAATAAATATAATAAAATGTGGAAAACGTCTGTATACAGAGGATTTGCTGTTTCTGTGTGTTAATGTATATTTGAGGTGTATTTGTTTATTTATTTTTTTTGTGTTATTTTGGTTCCAAACCTTTCCCTCAAAAAGAAAATTTAAGTTTGGAACTGGGAAGAAACTTGTTTTGGGAGAGAGTGGAGTTATTGACTAAACTGGTGGGGGTCGGCTGTGCAGGCGGCTCGAGCTGGCTGGTCGGTCTGGCTGAAATTTGATATAGAGGTTGTCTTAATAAAGACAATCAAAGGTGTGTATTTTTTCAACTGTTGTTTACATATACATTTACATTTAAGTCATTTAGCAGACGCTCTTCATTGTTAGGCTATTGGTTAAAGGTGCAACACAATATGTATTATTGAATTATCATTGATCTAGTTCAGTCTTAATCACTTAAACATATTTAATAATGATCTCTTACCTAGCTTGATGACTGTGGGCATGTGTGCTTACTTTTTGTTCTAAATAGAGACAGCATATTGAATTGTGTAAAAATTTAGGAAATTAGCTTAAGATGCACAAAAGATTTCTGGGGGAGTACCCCCTGCCCCCCTTCAGGTTGTCCCCCACACTTCTAAAACCAAAGTTTCACATCACGCTGAGCATGGATATTATTCTTGTAGATATTTATTTTGAAAGGTTTACATGCTTTGCAAGAAGAATAATGTCCCTAATAAATAAGCCTGCTTACATGGACACATCTAAAAATCAGGTTACTTGATGGGACTTTTGATAAACGCAGATAATCGCCAATCAAAATAAACTTTCTACCTCAGCGCCTATGTTATTTTGAAAACCCTATTGTATTCTGAGTTGGGACCAAGTTTGTATCTGAAAACTATTTCTGAGTTTTTCCAAACTCACTTCACTTGTGCATAAGAGGGAGGCTTACGCTACCCAGTGCTGGCACATGAGCAGATCAAATACACCACTGGAATGTCGATTAAGCTGCTTACATCCCCTAATAATTTGAAAGATCGATTAAAACACCTCGTTTCTGCACTCTCTATGCTTACTTCGATTTTGACCTTTCACCAATTAAGATAAGCAGAGTAAGGTGTTTAATATTGAATTATTAGTGTGCATATAAAACGTACTCAATGATACTACTCACTGCTGGTTAATGGAGTAATGACACTAACTATCCTCGCTACCTGCTTCTCTACCCCCTTCTCTAGTGGGTGTTTACAACCCTAAAGAGAAATCCCAAAGAAAGAACTTCAGCCATAAGGGAGAATGGCATGATAGAATAACAACTGATTAAAACACTGAGGTGAAAACTCCTGTTCTGTTCTAGGGCTAGACAGGTTATGAGGACATACGACCTGAAAGCCAAAGCTAACCCCCTGTGGCGGCTCTCATTCTGCTCTAAGTGTGTGTGTTTAGGAAAGCATGTGTATTAAGAGCAGGTGAAAGCAGAGCTTCCCGGGGAGGTCTGAGCTCAGTGTATACGTCAGCAACAATAGCCTGAGCTATTGTCTACTGTCTCTATCAGTCAAGCCATTAGTCTGATGGGTGAATGGGTGTGTGAGCCAGGGTTACCATTTCAGTGTGAGTCTAAGTGGAGAGCGCTAGTCCCAATCCCTTTCCATCAATACACACTTTGATAGTTGTCCAACACTGCACACGCACACCATAATCTTCAATGAGGCATCAACTCCATCTCACATCCTGCTAAGAGGACAGCTGGGACCTGTTACTCAGTTCTAGGGGAGGAGGAGGTTGTCCTGTTCAGTTCTAGGACCTATATTTTGTGCTGCTCAGGAACAACTCCTGACCAGTGTTGGAATAATTTACTTGAAAAAGTAATGTTACATATTACTCATTACATTTAAAAGTAACAAATTACTTTACAATGTTACTACATTGTGTGGAAAGCAACAAGTTATATTATTTTGCGATACTTTTATGAAAAAACGTTTTTAAATCTCACCACTTGTTTGACTCCCGAGGGGTGCAGCAGTGTAAGGCACTGCATCACAGTGTCGCGGCATCACTACAGCCTGGGGTTCGATCCCTGTGTCATAACTGACCGGGAGATCCATAGGGCGATGCACAATTGGCCCAGCGTCGCCCTGGTTAGGGGGTGTTTGGCCAGGCTGAGGCCCACCTCCCGGCCTACTCAGCTGTTCACCTGAACCCCACTCATACACGGCTAGAGCCCAATACTAACGCCACTGCCACGAAGCCAGCACCAGTTAGCCGGGAGCCAGGCACATCTCCCTGCTAGCAAACTAAATTCGCCATCTGGCTTGGATTCTCTGTCGACACGGCCCCCCGCCGCACCACCACAACTGGTCTGCCGAAGAATACTCCATCCGCTATACCTTCAACCGACCTCCGTCTGAGCAGACCCCTCCCTACCACCACTAACTTTAAACGCCGTGTCGCCCGCGTGCTAGCGTAGTGGCGGCTTCCCTGTTCCATCTACTGCTGCCCCCTGGACACTATGATCACTTGGCTACATTGCTGATGCCTGCTGGACTGTCCATTAATCAATGTTCTCCGTTCGGTTTATTTATGTTTTATCTGTCAGCCCCAGCCGCGAACTCAGACTCTGTGTGTAGTTAATCCGACCCTCTCTGCCTAGTCATCATCATTTTACCTGCGTTTTAATTTTTTAAAATGTATTTTTTTACCTTTATTTAACCAGGAAAGTCAGTTAAGAACATATTCTTATTTTCAATGACAGCCTGGGAACAGTGGGTTAACTGCCTGTTCAGGGGCAGAACGACAGATTTGTACCTTGTCAGCTCGGGGGTTTGAACTCGCAACCTTCCGGTTACTAGTCCAACGCTCTAACCACTAGGCTACGCTGCCGCCGGTTGTTGTGTTAGCTGACTAGCTGTTGTTGTCTCACCTGTTGTTTTAGCAAGCTCTCCCAATCAAGACCTGTGATTACTTTATGCCTTGCTGTATGTCTATCTCAAATATCAATATGCCTTGATAACTAACCTGAACAACAGTATACATTGTTTTAGTTTACAATGGAGCCCCTAGTTCCACTCCTCACACCTCTGATACCTCCTTTGTCCCACCTCCCACACATGCGGTGACCTCACCCATTATAATCAGCACGTCCAGAGATACAACCTCTCTTATCATCACCCAGTGCCTGGGCTTACCTCCACTGTACCCGCACCCCATCATACCTCTGTCTGCACATTATGCCCTGAATATATTCTACCACGCCCATACATCTGCTCCTTCTATTCCTTGTCCCCAACGCTCTAGGCGACCAGTTTTGATAGTCTTTAGCCGCACCCTCATCCTACTTCTTCTCTGTTCCTCAGGTGATGTGGAGGTAAACCCAGGCCCTGCATGTCCCCAAGCACCCTCATTTGTTGACTTCTGTGATCGAAAATGCCTTGGTTTTATGCATGTCAACATCAGAAGCCTTCCTAAGTATGTTTAACTCACTGCTTTAGCACACTCTGCCAACCCTGATGTCCTTGCAGTGTCTGAATCCTGGCTTAGGAAGGTCACCAAAAATTCTGAGATTTCCATACCCAACTATAACACTTTCCGTCAAGATAGAACTGCCAAAGGGGGAGGAGTTGCAATCTACTGCAGAGATAGCTCGCATAGTTCTGTCATACTTTCCAAGTCTATGCCCAAACAGTTCGAACTTCTAATTTAAAAAATTCATCTCTCCGCCTGCTACCGACCCGTACAAATCAGCTGGGCTTGACAATCTGGACCCTCTATTTCTGAAACTATCCACCCCCATTGTCGCAACCCCTATTACCAGCCTGTTCAACCGCTCTTTCATATAGTCAGATCCCCAAGGATTGGAAAGCTGCCGCAGTCATCCCCCTCTTCAAAGACACCCTGGACCCAAACTGTTACAGACCTATATCCATCCTGCCCTGCCTATCTAAGGTCTTCGAAAGCCAAGTCAACAAACAGATCACTGACCATCTCGAATCCCACTGTACCTTCTCCGCTGTGCAATCCGGTTTCCGAGCCGGTCACGGGTGCACCTCAGCCACGCTCAAGGTACCAAACAATATCATAACCACAATCGATAAAAGACAGTACTGTGCAGCCGTCTTCATTGACCTGGCCAAGGCTTTCGACTCTGTCAATCACCATATTTTTTTGTTGTTGAATTTTTACCCCTTTTTCTCCCCAATTTCGTGGTGTCCAATTGTTGTAGTAGCTACTATCTTGTCTCATCGCTACAACTCGCTACAACTCCCGTATGGGCTCGGGAGAGACGAAGGTTGAGAGACGAAGGTCCTCCGATACACAACCCAACCAAGCCGCACTGCTTCTTAACACAGCGCACATCCAACCCGGAAGCCAGCCGCACCAATGTGTCGGAGGAAACACCGTGCACCTGGCAACCTTGGTTAGTGCGCACTGTGCCCGGCCCGCCACAGGAGTCTCTGGTGCGCGATGAGACAAGGACATCCCTACCGACCAAGCCCCCCCTAACCCGGACGACGCTAGGCCAATTCTATTTCGCAACAAAGCCTCCTTCACTCACGCCGCAAAACTTACCCTAGTCAAACCGACTATCCTACCTATCCTCGACTTTAGCGATGTCATCTACAAAATAGCTTCCAATACTCTACTCAGCAAACTGGATGCAGTTTATCACAGTGCCATACGTTTTGTTACTAAAGCACCTTATACCACCCACCACTGCGACCTGTATGCTCTAGTCGGCTGGCCCTCGCTACATGTTCATCGCCAGACCCACTGGCTCCAGGTCATCTACAAGTCTATGCTAGGTAAAGCTCCGCTTTATCTCAGTTCACTGGTCACGATGGCAACACCCACCCGTAGCACGCGCTCCAGCAGGTGTATCTCACTGATCATCCCTGAAGCCAAAACCTCATTTGGGCGCCTTTCCTTCCAGTTCTCTACTACCTGCGACTGGAACGAATGGCAAAATATCTGAAGTTGGAGACTTTAATCTCCCTCACCAACTTTAAACATCTGCTATCCGCTGCAGCTGTACGTAGTCCATCGGTATATAGCCCACCCAATTTACCTACCTCATCCCCATACTGTTTTTATTTATTTACCTTTCTGCTCTTTTGCACACCAGTATCTCTACCTGCACATGTTCATCTGATCATTTATCACTCCGGTGTTAATCTGCTAAATTGTAATTATTCACTCCTATGGCCTATTTATTGCCTACCTCCTCATGCCTTTTGCACACAATGTATATAGATTTTTTTTTCCTATTATGAAATTGACTTGTTTATTGTTTACTCCATGTGTAACTGTGTTGTTGTCTGTTCACACTGCTATGCTTCATCTTGGCCATGTCGTAGTTGCAAATGAGAACTTGTTCTCAACTAGCCTACCTGGTTAAATAAAGGTGAAATAAAATGTAAATAAAAATTTGATTAATGGTGTTCGGACCCATCTGTGAAGCTAGCCACAATAAGGATCAGCCACAATAGTGGACTTTGCGATTAGACTTCAAAATAAGTATGGCATAATTCTACTATTTATATTCATGTGCATCACTGTCAATGACATACTTTTATTTTGAAGGCGATCTGCAAATTCCACTGTTGTGCCTAATCCTTATTGTGGCTAGCTTCACATCAAATAACCCGGTCCGGTCGAGCCTCACTAGCCAGATGAAGCTAGCTGGCTGCTTAAAACGTTAGCGTTGGGCAACAGGGTTAAGTAGCTGGCTAGCGATTTATTTTTCATGAACTGATTTTCAATAGGCGAAAAACAAGTGGCAACCGAGCTAATAAATACTCAGAGATTCCTAAATCATTGCTAAGAATAATGAAATGACCAGTAGAACCTGCAGTCAGTTGTTTTCAGGCTGGTTGTATTGGTGCTAGCTAGGTACCAAGCTAAAGCTAGCTACCCCAGAAGTTGTGGTCGAACAAATGATGCTTTATTACCAACGCGGTATTGTAAACACATTTGTGGCCAGTGTTTGCAGACTTTTTTGTACAGCTTTGACAGTGATAGTGTCTTTTTTTTCACACAACGACCCAAATGGCGTTCCATAGTATGTATGTTGTGAAGCTTACAGCAGTGATGCTATTACTGTGTAACTGCGGTTGGGCAACATCTGAAAAATAGTGCACTTGGTAGTGTGTACCGGTGCTCAACCAGTCATCAAAAAGCCAACATCACCCACGACAGAGAACGGTTGATTGTCAAGGGCAATGAATTCCATTGCCATGGCTTTAATGGATTTCGCCTTTCAGTTGTCTTGCTGAAATGTTGTTACTCTTTCAAATGACTGCTTGATCCACACAGCAGACATTGTTGGCTAGTTTAGGAATGCTGTGTTGCACGCATACCACAACATTTTACATAGCGTCAATTCGTCATGTACCTACGTTATATAGGTATCCACGTCAGTTTTGACATTGGTTTTGCACATCGGCATTAAACTAGACATCGGCCGATACCAATGTTGGCATTTTTAGACAATGTCGTCAGATTCCGATATGTTCACAGATATACTGTGCATCCCAAGTAAATGTAGCACTCGCGCTAACGGTAAACCTCAACCTACGGCGTTAGCTGTGCCTGTCCCACATCAGTTCCCTCCTGTCACCCAGTCTCATGCCCAGATGCATGTGAAAGTCGCAATTAACCCAGATTATGTACCTTTCACTTCGGAGGGTTTTGTGTCCCAGTGCCAGTGAAGATCGAGGGACACAGGTGCCTCAGTCGTTTGTGTTAGAGTCGGTGTTACCCTTCTCTGCTGAGACTGATTCGGGAATAGTGTTTTAATTAGGGGAATCGGGTTGAACACTGTCAGTTCCATTGCATTAACTGATATTGGATTTTTGGGACTAATTTGGCTGGTGAGCGTGCATGACCTGTCATCTCTCCATCTCTACTGGTTACCGCTAAGCTGTTGTTTTTAAGGATTCCTGATGACAGCACGCAGAGTTTCCCCAGTGGTGCTCTATGCTTGCACGGTGACGTGGTCCATGAGTAGTGGCGACCTGGCTAACGATGTAAAAAAAAAAATGTGTCACTCCTTTGACCCCTGTGATCCCGTTATCTATGCCCCACTCAGATCTAATCAAGGAGCAACGGGCTGACCCCACATTAGAAGAGTTGCGTGACAAAACTGTGTCTGTGGAACAGTTTGGTGATGTCGCCCATGGCTACTTTCTCCAGGATGATCTCCTGATGAGAAAGTGGGTGTCTCATAGTAGTAGTTTTGTGGGGGAGGCTGTTAGTCTGGTTGTTGTACCAGTTAAGCTGTGAGTTGGTGTTGAACTTCCCACAACGATGTTGCTGGACATATGGGCGAAAACCTACATTCTCATTCTAAGACACTTATTTTGGCCTAGAGAGATGTTTCTGCGCTCATCAACCGGTCACACCTGTCAATTATCAAATCAAATTTGATTTGTCACATACACATAGTTAGCAGATGCTAACGTCAGTGTAGTGAAATGCTTGTGCTTCTAGTTCCGACAGTGCAGTATTATCTAACAATAATATCTAACAAGTAATCTAACAATGCTCCAACTACTATCTAATACACACAAATGTAAAGGGGTGAATGAGAATATGTACATGTAAGTATATGGATGAGCGATGGCGAAGGGGCAATAGATGGTATAAAGTACAGTACATACGTGATTAGAGTAATGTAAGATATGTAAACATTATTAAAGTGGCATTATTTAGAGTGCTTTGCATAAAGTGACTAGTGATCCATTTATTAAAAAGTGGGTCTCAATGTAGGCAGCAGACTGAGTAGGTGATTGTGTTTAGCAGTCTGATGGCCTTGAGATAGAAGCTGTTTTTCAGTCTCAGTCCCAGCTTCGATGCACCTGTACCTCGCCTTATGGATGGTAGCGGTGTGAACAGGCAGTGGCTCGGGTGGTTGATGTCCTTGATGATCTTTTTGGCCTTCCTGTGACATCGGGTGCTGTAGGTGTCATGGAGGGAAGATAGTTTGCCCCCGGTGATGCATTGTGCAGACCGCACCACACTCTGGAGACTCTTGCGGTTGATGGCGGTGCAGTTGCCATACCAGGCTGTGATACAGGATGCTCTCGATTATGCATTATTAACCCTTGCTCGAATTTCATCTACCTTGTTGTCATGAGACTGGACATTGGCTAGTAGTATACTCAGGAGCAATGTGCACGTCTACGGAGCCTGGCCAAGTGGCCGGCTTCGTCTGCCCCTTCTGCGGCATCGTTGTTTTGGATCGCCTACTGGAATTAGCTCCATTGTCCTGGGTGGTGGTCCGAACAGAGGATCCGCTTTGGGAAAGTCGTATTCCTGGTCGTAACGTTGGTAAGTTGACGTTGCTCTTATATCCCAATATTACATACAGCCGGGAAGAACTAAGACTTAAGATTTCCTGGGTTAACTTCTTTGGGACTGGGGGGCAGTATTGAGTAGCTTGGATAAAAAGGTGCCCAGAGTAAACTGCCTGCAACTCAGTCCTAAAAGCTAGAATATGCATATAATTAGTAGATTTGGATAGAAAACACTCTGCAGTTTCTAAAACTGTTTGAATGTTCCACTAGATGTCAACAGTCTTTAAAACCTTGTTAGAGGCTTCTACTGTGAAGGAGGGGGGAATGAGAGCTGAATGAGTCATGGGTCTGCCAGAGTGACATGAGCTGATCACGCGCGCTCACATGAGAGCAACCTGCGTTCCATCGCATTTCTACAGACAAAGGAATTCTCCGGTTGAAACATTATTGAAGATTTATGTTAAAAACATCTTAAACATTGATTCTGTACTTCATTTGACATGTTTCTATGAACTGTAATATGACTTTTTGTCTGGACTTGCCCGCGCGTTGTGAATTTGAATTGTGTACTAAACGCGCAAACAAAAAGGAGGTATTTGAACATAAATTATGGACTTTATTGAACAAATCAAACATTTGTGGAAATGGGATTCCTGGGAGTGCATTCTGATGAAGATCATTAAAAGGTAAGTGAATATTTATAATGCTATTTCTGACTTCTGTTGACTCCACAACATGGCGGATATCTGTATGGCTTGTTATGTTGTCTGAGAGCTGTACTCAGATTATTGCATGGTGTGCTTTTTCGGTAAAGCTTTTTTGAAATCTGACACAGTGGTTGCATTAAGGAGAAGTGGATCTAAAATTCCATGCATAACACTTGAACACTTGTATCATCTTGTAGAAATGTTAAGTATGAGTATTTCTGTAAATCAATGTGGCTCTCTGCAAAAATCACCGGATGTTTTGGAACTACTGAACGTAACACGCCAATATAAACTGAGATTTTTGGATATAAATATGAACTTTATCAAACAAGACATACATGCAATTGTGTAACATGAAGTCCTATGAGTGTCATCTGATGAAGATCAAAGGTTAGTGATGAATTCTCTCTCTATTTCTGCTTTTTGTGACTCCTCTCTTTGGCTGGAAAAATGCTGTGTTTTTCTGTGACTAAGTACTGACCTAAATCGTTTGGTGTGCTTTCATCGTAAAGCCTTTTTGAAATTGGACACTGTGGCTGGATTTGCAACAAGATTCATCTTTAAAATGGTGTGAAATACTTGTATGTTTGAGGAATTTGAATCATGAGATTTCTGTTGTTTTGAATTTGGCGCCCTGCACTTTCACTGGCAGTTGTTGAAGTGGGACGCTTGCGTCCCGAGCATCCCAGAGAGGTTACATTAACAATGTAAGAAATACATAAAACAATACACTGCATAGTTTCCTAAGAACTCGAAGCGAGGCGACCAGCTCGGTCGGCGCCATGATATATAACGGGTAAACCTAATCAAGCTATTAAGCCGGTACCGCTGTTTTCTATTCCCGTAGTCAGCCAGCCTTTTGAGTATCTGATTGTTGACTGTTGGTCCTCTGCCTCGCTCGAAGAATGGTAGTAGTTACCTGTTCACTGTGATATGTCAGACCACTAGGTTTCCTACTACCTATCCTGTCCAGTCTACCACGACTAAGTCCATGCTAAAAGCTTTGACTCTGTTTGGAATCCCTAAGTTTATTCAGAGTGACCAGGGTTCTAATTTCACCGCCAATATGTTTGGTCAGGTTTTCCAACAGCTCCATATTAAAACATAATTTGGCTAGTGCCTATCACACGCAGAGTCAAGGAGCGCTGGAACGTTTCCATTAAACACTTAAGTCTTTGTAGAGTTCTTATTGTATGAAGAAGGATAATGATTGGGAGGAGGGGTTGCCTTGGTTACTGTTAGCCACCAGGGAGGTTTCCAAGGAGAGCACAGTCTAGATGACCTAGTGTTCGGGCATAGTGTGTATGGGCTTCAAGCAGTGCTCCAAGATGACTGGAAGTCTCACAAGCCACCTCGCCTGTACACCGCTGATGAGAGGGCTACAGAGAAGCGGTCATTCTCACAGGGGAAAATGAAAGGAATACTTGATCTGGGAGCTGAACCTCATCACTTTAGTCCAGGTGACCAGGTTTGCTGCCAACTGTTGGTTCTCGTTTTCGGGCCAAGTTTCAAGGGCCATATACGGTTATGAGCAAAACTATCTATTTGCCACTCCAGAACGGAGGAAAGCACACCAACTGTGCTATGTGAATCTCCTAAAACCCTATTACGCACGTTCCTCTGGGGCTGAACAGTGGGAGTCTGCAGAGGACGGTAAACTTTTTATTTTGTCATGCTTGGTCTGTACATGGTGAGGAGGATGTAACTGGTCCCGACAATTGTGTACAGCAGGTTAGATTTTTAAAAAACAAAACAATGTAGCCTTGTCGCTCATCTACCTGCTGATTGGTGAGACGAGTTGTTTTCTGATACGCCTACATGTACAAACTTAGAATACAATATTGACATTGGGGATGTTGACCCCATCCGCCAGTGGCTCTATAGATTTTCTTGAGAGAAACGGAGTTGTCTGGTCCTATTGATCGACGGTCACGCATTCTCATGCGCATAGTCCCTGAAGGAATGAGTGTCATCCACGTGACCAGTCACTGTTTATCTTGTGTGTTTTGTGTTGTCCTGTCATCTAGTCCCTGCTGTCCTCATTTTCTTCCTTTACTCTTAAAAAAAGGTTGTTTCCTGTGCCCAAAGATTGCTGAAATCTGGGGAGGGCGAGGTTGGCTGGGGCAGTGAGGTAGCATTCACCAGGGCAGTATTTTGTTTATATGTTATATGTATGTTTGGTTGGTGTGATGTTCCGGGCTCCTTGGTGGTCCCTGGTTTTATGGGGGGGGGGGGGGGGGGGTAGAGCCACGTGGGTCGTCAGAGAAATGGGCTCGGGTGTGTTCCGGGATAAATACACCTTTCCCCCCCTACATTGAAGAGACTCTCCACGCAGACACACTGTTTTTGGTTGTGGCATTTTGGGGCTCCTTTGTTCATTTGTCTCAACACCCCTCATACACACAACCACTCACTTACACTACTGACTAGACACGTCATTGTTACTTGGATATACAGTAGTTTATTTAATAAATGTTTATTTCTTCGCTACAGGCTATGAGCCGGTTCGTAACAGAGGAAGAGAGAAAGGTAAATATGGATAAAGCGAGTGATGGAGAAAATGGAGAGAGATCGTGAGAGAGACGGCTAGAGAGTCAGGGTAGTAATCAATGGTAACACACAGGGGAAAAGGTGGCTGTGATTGTTAACCAGGAAATTACGCAGCAAAGGGCTGAAAAACTGCTGCTTTCACTCGCTCACACACTCGCTTCCTGACCCCAACCTCCCTCATTCCAAACCCCTCGTGTAACTCTCAACCTTTCATTTTCCAGTCCCTCTCTATTATTCTCGCTGGGTTCAGTCAGCTCTTCCACTCTGCAACTACACAACACACTTTTCATACCACTTCAACAATTCTCAATGATTTTGTAACACGTCCATAAATATATACAGTAGACCCACTCAAATATGCACATACATTTTAGTGCCAATAGTTGTATAGAAATGTATAATACATGAGAGCACAGACTTACACATAGAAATAAGAATAGAACATACCTGGAACCCCTAACCCTGGCAATTTGACTGGTCAACTCATGAGTACACCCGCAATTGCTGCCTGGTATTGTGAAGTAACAATTTCCATTGTAATGTAGAATGTTTGTTCAAATGATGTTATCTGGCTCATGCAATGCTCCGAGCCGAAAACCAACATTCTTTCCCATTGATCACCATTGTAAAACAGCGAACTTCGTTGTAATTTTTCGTTATAAAGAAATAACAAAACATGCCACAAATCTGCTGTTGTTCAATGGACGTTGTAACAAGGACAAATCGCAACCAATGGTTTGCAATGCACCCACTTAGGGCAATACAGCCTATGAGAAGAGCCGTATGTGAGTGGGTAAATGTGTCCAAGTAGGCTACACATACAGTTAAAGTCTGAAATTGACATACACCTTAGCCAAATACATTTAAACTCAGTTTTTCACAATTCCTGACATTTAGTCCTTGTAAAAATGACTCGTCTTAGGTCAGTTATATTCTAAAATAAAGTGGTGATCCTAAGATGTCAGAATAATAGAGACAATTATTTCAGCTTTTAATTATTTTATCATCACAGAAGTTTACATACACTCAATTAGTATTTGGTAGCATTGCCTTTAAATTGTTTAACTTGGGTCAAATGTTTCAGGTAGCCTTCCATGAGCTTCCCACAATAAGTGGGTGAATTTTGGCCCATTCCTCCTGACAGAACTGGTGTAACTGAGTCAGAGTTGTAGGCCTTCTTGCTCACACACGTTTTCAGTTCTGCCCACAAAATGTCTATGGGATTGAGGTCAGGGTGTTGTGATGGCCACTCCAATACCTTGACTTTATTGTCCTTAAGCCATTTTGCCACAACTTTGGAAGTATGCTTGGGGTCATTGTCCATTTGGAAGACCCATTTGCGACCAAGCTTTAACTTCCTGACTGATGTATTGAGATGTTGCTTCAATATATCCACATCATTTTCCTCCTCATGATGCCATCTATTTTGTGAAGTGCACCAGTCCCTCAAGCAGCAAAGCACCCCCACAACATGATGCTGCCACCCTTGTGCTTCACGGTTGGGATGGTGTTCTTCGGCTTGCAATCCTCCAAACATAATGGTGGTCATTATGGCCAAACAGTTCTATTTTTGCTTCATCAGACCTGAGGACAGTTCCCCAAAAAGTACAATCTTTGTCCCCATGTGCAGTTGCAAACCGTAGTCTGGCTTTATGGCGGTTTTGTAGCAGTGGCTTCTTCCTTGCTGAGCGGCCTCTCAGGTTATGTCGATATAGGACTCGTTTTACTGTGGATATAGATACTTTTGTACCAGTTTCCTCCAGCATCTTCACAATGTCCTTTGCTGTTATTCTGGGATTGATTTGCACTTTTTGCACCAAAGTACGTTCATCTCTAGGAGACAGAACCAGTCTCCTTCCTGAGCGGTATGACGGCTGCGTGGTCCTATGGTGTTTATACTTGCGTACTATTGTTGTACAGATGAACGTGGTACCTTCAGGCCTTTGGAAATTGCTCCCAAGTATGAACCAGACTTGTGGAGGTCTACAATTTTTTTCTGAGGCCTTGGCTGATTTATTTGGATTTCCCCATGATGTCGAGCAAAGAGGCACTGACTTTGAAGGTAGCCCTTGAAATACATCCACAGGTAGAACTCCAGTTGACTCAAATAATGTTAATTAGCCTGTCAGAAGCTTCTAAAATCATGACATCATTTTCTGGAATTTTCCAACCTGTTTAAAGGCACAGTCAACTTAGTGTATGTAAACTTCTGACCCGCTGGAATTGTGATACATTGAATTATAAGTGAAATAATCTGCCTGTAAACAATTGTTGGAAAAATGACTTGTGTTATGCACAAAGTAGATGTCCTTACCGACTTGCCAAAACTATAGTTTGTTAACGAGACATTTGTGGAGTGGTTGAAAAACATGTTTTAATGACTCCAACCTAAGTGTATGTAAACTTCCGACTTCAACTGTAGCTGTGTGTGTGGAAAACATAGTCACAGTTAAGCCATTTAACTTGTTTAGCATAGTCTGTAACTCCACTCACTACTTGTAGCTATATAGTCCATTTGTTTGTTGTTGATGGACCCGGCCATTTGAGTGTTTTGGTTGGTAACTAGCTAGTTAGCACTCACTCACGTGGCTGCTAGCAACATCATGAAAAGGGGCATGAGGGAAGTTTGAGTTGATTCAACAAACAACAGCAGATTGATGGGTACACTTGCAATGGCAGCCAGTCCATCCATTATGTCATCAATGATATAATTTCTATGGGCTTACACCCATCCCTGGTCTGTAACACAGTTGCCTCAGGACCTAAAGGGGATCAGCATGCACACACACACGGCCTGTTAATTAAGGCATTAATAAGAGAGTGTGTGGGCGTGTAGTGTGGTCATGGATCATTTCAGTGTTCTTAAAGCAGGCCGAACTGGCCTGTATATTGATCACTCTGTCATACTGCAGTAGTCACTGCTTAATCAAAGCCATCCGTCTCTCTCCAGACCAGACCCACACATGTATTTCTCTTTTCGTCTAGCATCATAACCCTGGGCAGAAAAGAGCTGTAATTGTTCCCTCTCACAAGTACACACACACACCATTGATTAATGCATGACTTCAGGCAGCGTAGCTAGTGTGTGTGCGCAGAGGGTGAGCATTATTGTAATTTTCCATTTTCACCAGAACAACGTTACTCCCTCTTAAAACCCACTGCTCTAAAAGCTGCAAGTAGCTGGGGCATGATGAGGTCATGGGTCATAGCTAGGGTTGCAGATCTATCGGTCATTTACCTACCTTATTGGAATTTATACTTCAACTTAATTTTTTGTATAAATATTGTGTCCATATTCTCTATGCGTTTCTAGTGGATAGACAATATGGTTCAAGAGAAAAATCGCATAATTAATGTAAAGCATCTAATTAACAATGGCATTATTATCAATTAACTTCGCAACTCTTCCAACTCTTCGTTTGGCCCCAAAACATTTACAAAAAGACGACTTAAGTGTGTAAAAACAATCAAATTATATTTCATGCTGAAACCCTAATATTAAAACAAAAATGGTAATACCACGTTGGTTTATATTTAGGATAATTTTTACAGCAGTCATTCCAGTTTTGATTTTACAACCATGTTTATTTACTGAAAGGCCCATTCACTTTTTTAACGATTTCACTTGCTTTTGAGAAACTTACCCCATCCAGCGATTCATTTCCTCATTCTTGTTGTGCAGTTTGGGGGGGCTCTGAAAAGCTCTCCATTTAGTGATGCAGATCTTTAAATCTTGTACACAATTTTCATTCCAATCCTCATTTGCAACGTTATATTCCATTTTGTTGCAACTCGAGCGATACCGCTGCATCCATTCTAACTGCCAAAATAAAAGAAACACTTCAGTACATGAGGGATACAAAGTATATTGAAAGCAGGTGCTTACACACAGGAAGGTCCAGACACCTGTAGACTTTATGCAAAAGGCATGTTCTGGCAGCTCATGAAGTTCCAACGCCCTATTAAGACACCAAGTTTCCTTTATTATGGTAGTTACCTGTAGCAGCAGGCTACACAGAATAGCTGGATGGAGGAAATGGCTCGAGTTGCACAAAATAAAAAAAATACATGTAACGGTTTGGATAAAATTCAGAATGACAACTTCACATGTACACCCTTTAATGACCTACATCACCATAGTGACCATTTCCGTTTCTACAGTAACGTATTTCTGTGTTTTTTTAGAGCCCCAGTACTACACAACAAGGATGAGGAAAGTAAAATCTCTGGTTGCGATAAGTTTCTCAATAACAAGGGGGAAAAAAATAATAATAATAAATAGCAAAAAATTTAATGTGTCTGGACCCTTCTAAAAAATTCCATTTACAAAAATGTTTTTAAAAATTGGATTCAATTTTAAAATCGAACTTCTCCTTTAAGCTAAGGGTTAGGTGTGGGTTAGGTAAGGGTTATGGTTTAGGGTAGGGACATCCCAATGATCCAGGAATGCGCTAACCCTTGTTTCAGCAAGAGGCAACAAACTAATCATGTAACCGCAGAAACGGACTCAATCGCACAAATTACCAGACGTCCCGTCCCCAGTCTTTTTTCTCTTTTCAACCCCGCGGTTATGACTAAAATAAAATAACTATGTTGGTTACACAGTAATTGTGCTGGCCCTAGTTCAACCTGTTACAGACACACAACTATGTCACCATACTTGATGACTTTTTGGGGACCATTCCCATTCCAAAAAATATTTTCCCTAATCTTAAACCCACCTGACCCTAAAATTGCCTTTTTACAAGTGAGGACCAGCAAAACGTCCTCACTTATCTTCATTTTAGTTGGTTTGCTATTCTTGTGAGGGCTACTGGTACTCACAAGTATAGTAAAATGTGTGCGCACACACACTGAGACAAACAGATGGTGTTGATATTAATTGATGGCATTAATAGTGTGTGTGTTAGGGGGGGGGGTTTAATAGGGTTAAGTAGGTATTATTATTGTTTAATAATGTTCTAATACGTTAGCATGTGGTGATAATCATAATGGTTGTTTGGGTTTACCAGACAGAAAGTCCCGGGGTGGAGCCTGAGTGTAGGGATACCCTGACCCTGGGGACAAACCACACAACACAGTTAGGGAACGTATGTGTGAGAGAAAGAGTGCGTGTGTCCTTGGGTACGTGTCCTTGGTTACGTGCATGCGGGAAGGCCATATATATATATATAACAGTACAGTACATATTTCAATACAAAGCAGTGTTTCCATGATGTGACCAGGAAGAACCCCTGGCCCTACATATCACATACAGGTAACTGACTAAATAAAGGAAACACTTCAGTAAATGAGGGATACAAAGTATATTGAATGCAGGTGCTTCCAAATGTATGGTTCAAGAATTAATTAGGAAATGAACATCATCATATTTAGGGTCATGTGGTCACAATGGTTTGATGAGCATGAAAACCATATGCCATGGCCATCTCAGTCAACCAGATTGAATTTTTATGGGAGATTATGAAGGGGTGCCTGATACAGCGTTTTCCACCACCATTAACAAAACACCAAATTATGGAATTTCTCACGGAATAATGGTGTCTTCATCTTTCCAATAGAGTTCCAGACAATTATAGAATCTATGTCAGGGTGCTTTGAAGCAGTTCTGGCTCGTTGTGGCAGTTACCTGTATGTGTCTGTTTAAATCCACCATGGCTCTTTAAGGATGGCTGGGACTAGTCATGGCTGGGACTAGTGGTCAAGGAGAAACAGAAGAAAAAAAAGCAGAACAAACAAGAGACACTGAATTAACAAACGAGAGAACAAGAGGATTAGAGAGGAGGCTAAGAAGCAATATTGCAGGAGAGAAAAAAGGAGGGAGTGAAAGAAAGAGGTAGAGAAGAATTGAGGGAGAATACCGCAAGAGAGGGACAGACAGGAGGGAGAAAAAGAGAGGGAAAGCAAATCAATGATACTGCAAGAGAGGGAGGCAGGTAGTTGAAAATTGCGTAATGGCTGACTTGGCGGAGTAGAGCTACACTCTATAAGCTATTCAATGAGAGTGCCCCTTTAAAACACTGCAAAGCACAACCTCAAACACACTCAGGGTTGGATGCTACTAGTGAGGACAGAAACACATGCTAGCACCCACACCTTCACACAGGAGGAGTCAGAGGTGTGTAGGAGAGGGATGAAGAGTGATAGAAACATGTTGTAGATTATTTATGTTTTTTAAACATTGTTTTTCACCTTTATTTAACCAGGTAGGCCAGTTGAGAACAAGTTCTCATTTACAACTGCGACCTGGCTAAGATAAAGCAAAGCAGTGCGACACAAACATAGTTACACATGGGATAAACAAACGTACAGTCAATAGCACAGCATAAACATCTATATACAGTGTGTGCAAATGTAGTAAGATTAGGGAGGTAAAGCAATAAACAAGCCATAGTAGCAAAATAATTACAATTTAGCAATTAAACACTGGAGTGATAGATGTGCAAGTAGAGATACTGGGGTGCAAAGGAGCAAAAAATAAATAATATGGGGATGAGGTAGTTGGGTGGGCTATTTACAGATGGGCTGTGTACAGGTGTAATGATCAGTAAAATGCTCTGACTGCTGATGCTTAAAAGTTAGAGAGGGAGATATAAGACTCCAGCTTCAGTGACTTTTGCAATTCGTTCCAGTCATTGGCAGCAGAGAACTGGAAGGAAAGGAAGCCAAAGGAGGAATTGGCTTTGGGAATGACCATTGAAATATACCTGCTGGAAAACGTGCTATGGGTGGGTGCTGCTATGGTAACCTGTGAGCTGAGATAAGACGGGGCCTTACCTAACAAAGACTTATAGATGACCTGGAGCCAGTGGGTTTGGAGACGAATATGTAGCGAGGACCAACCAACAAGAGCATACAGGTCACAGTGGTGGCTAGTATATGGAGCTTTAGTGACAAAAGGTATGGCACTGTGATAGACTGCATCCAATTTGTTGAGTAGAGTGTTGGAGGCTATTTTGTAAATGACATCACCGAAGTCGAGGCTCGGTAGGATAGTCAGTTTTACGAGGGTATGTTTAGCAGCATGAGTGAAGGATGCTTGTTTGAGAAATAGGAAGCCGATTTTAGATTTCATTTGGGATTGAAATGCTTAATGTGAGTCTGGAAGGAGAGTTTACAGTCTAACCAGACACCTAGGTATTTGTAGTTGTCCACATATTCTAAGTCAGAACCGTCCAGAGTAGTGATGCTAGACGGGCGGGTGGGTGCAGGCAGCGATCGGTTGAAGAGCATGCATTTAGTTTTACTTGCATTTAAGAGCAGTTGGAGGCCACGGAAGGAGAATTGTATGGCCAGAAGTATACAGAATGGTGTCGTCTGCATAGAGATGGATCAGAGAATCACCAGCAGCAAGAGCGACATCATTGATGTATACAGAGAAAAAAAGTCTGCCCGAGAATTGAACCCTGTGGTACCCCCATAGAGACTGCCAGAGCTCCGGACAACAAGCCCTCTGATTTCACACACTGAACTCTGAGAAGTAGTAGTCATTTGAGTAACCAAGGCTATTGAGTTTGCCGATAAGAATGCGGTGACTGACAGAGTCGAAAGCCTTGGCCAGGTCGATGAAGATGGCTGCACAGTATTGTCTTGTGATATCGTTTAGGACCTTTTGGCATGTCTGAGGTGCACCCGTGACCCGCTCAGAAACCAGATTGCATAGCGGAGAAGGTATGGTGGTATTAAAAATGGTTGGTGATCTGTTTGTTAACTTCTTATGGGCAGGTGGGACGGTAATCGTCATCATGAAGTGCTTTGAGAGACTAGTCAAGGACCATATCACCTCCACCCTACCTGACACCCTAGACCCACTCCAATTTGCTTACCGCCCAAATAGGTCCACAGACAATGCAATCTCAACCACACTGCACACTGCCCTAACCCACCTGGACAAGAGGAATACCTATGTGAGAATGCTGTTCATCGACTACAGCTCGGCATTCAACACCATAGTACCCTCCAAGCTCGTCATCAAGCTCGAGACCCTGGGTCTCGACCCCGCCCTGTGCAACTGGGTACTGGACTTCCTGACGGGCCGCCCCCAGGTGGTGAGGGTAGGCAACAACATCTCCTCCCCGCTGATCCTCAACACGGGGGCCCCCACAAGGGTGCGTTCTGAGCCCTCTCCTGTACTCCCTGTTCACCCACGACTGCGTGGCCACACACGCCTCCAACTCAATCATCAAGTTTGCGGACGACACAACAGTGGTAGGCTTGATTACCAACAACGACGAGACGGCCTACAGGAAGGAGGTGAGGGCCCTCGGAGTGTGGTGTCAGGAAAATAACCTCACACTCAACGTCAACAAAACTAAGGAGATGATTGTGGACTTCAGGAAACAGCAGAGGGAACACCCCCTCTCCACATCGATGGAACAGTAGTGGAGAGGGTAGCAAGTTAAGTTCCTCGGCATACACATCACAGACAAACTGAATTGGTCCACTCACACTGACAGCGTCGTGAAGAAGGCGCAGCAGCGCCTCTTCAACCTCAGCAGGCTGAAGAAATTCGGCTTGTCACCAAAAGCACTCAAACTTCTACAGATGCACAATCGAGAGCATCCTGGCGGGCTGTATCACCGCCTGGTACGGCAACTGCTCCGCCCTCAACCGTAAGGCTCTCCAGAGGGTAGTGCGGTCTGCACAACGCATCACCGGGGGCAAACTACCTGCCCTCCAGGACACCTACACCACCCGATGTTACAGGAAGGCCATAAAGATCATCAAGGACATCAACCACCCGAGCCACTGCCTGTTCACCCCGCTATCATCCAGAAGGCGAGGTCAGTACAGGTGCATCAAAGCTGGGACCGAGAGACTGAAAAACAGCTTCTATCTCAAGGCCATCAGACTGTTAAACAGCCACCACTAACATTGAGTGGCTGCTGCCAACACACTGTCATTGACACTGACCCAACTCCAGCCACTTTAATAATGGGAATTGATGGGAAATTATGTAAATATATCACTAGCCACTTTAAACAATGCTACCTTATATAATGTTACTTACCCTACATTATTCATCTCATATGCATACGTATATACTGTACTCTATATCATCGACTGCATCCTTATGTAATACATGTATCACTAGCCACTTTAACTATGCCACTTTGTTTACTTTGTCTACATACTCATCTCATATGTATATACTGTACTCGATACCATCTACTTTATGCTGCTCTGTACCATCACTCATTCATATATCCTTATGTACATATTCTTTATCCCCTTACACTGTGTATAAGACAGTAGTTTTGGAATTGTTAGTTAGATTACTTGTTGGTTATCACTGCATTGTCGGAACTAGAAGCACAAGCATTTCGCTACACTCGCATTAACATCTGCTAACCGTGTTTATGTGACAAATACAATTTGATTTGATTTGATTTTTGAACTACAGTATTATAAATATTCAACTTCATAAAATCAGAAGTGTAATACATCAAAATTAGTGTTCCTTCCAGTTCGAGGCTGGGGCTGACAGGTAAACAAAATGAGGTACCGTGATATTGAAACAGTCCAGGGGGCATCAGCTGTGTAGCTGAGTGATCATAGGGTCAAAAGAGCAGCAATAGATAAGATAGGGTACCGTTCCGTAGTCACTACTATGCTAGGCGAGCAGGGGACGTTCTGAAAATCGTTCTGAAAAGCTAGCGTGCCGGGGCTAGTAGATGCTTCTTCGGTGACATCGTAACCGAATAGCCTGTTGAGACCACATCAGGCGATCACGTCAGCAGTCCAGTCATGATGGCTTGGCGGGGCTCCATGTTGACAAATAAAGGGTCCAGGCCAATTGGCAAAGGAGGTACTGTAGCCCTCGAATTAGCTGGTAAATGTGCCTAGCTCGAGGCTAAGCTCAAGGCTAACTCGTGCTTGCTCCAGTACAGAGGCGTTAGCTAACAGTAGCCACTCGTTTTCAGCTAGCTAGCTGCGATGATCCGGTGTAATGATCCAGAGTGGCAGGAATGCGGTAATATTGTAGAGAGAAGCAGTCCAATATGTTCTGGGTTGATATTGCGCTGTGCAGACTGTCAGGTTTTGTCCGAGCTAAGGCTGGCTGTTGTCCGAGAAAAAAGGTGACGACTGCTAGCCGTGGCTAACAAAGACTAGTAGCTAGTTAGCTGGCTAGCTCCTGATGGAGGTTCCAGTTATAAGGAATCAAAATAGCAGATCCGTACCACATTGGGTGAGGCGGGTTGCAGGAAAGTATATTTAGTTCGTAGATAGAAAGTGAGATTAAGAAATATACGAAAAAGATGCGGCTATTTTATTTTTACCTTTGTTTAACTAGGCAAGTCAGTTGAGAACAAATTCTTATTTTCAATGACGGCCTAGGAACAGTGGGTTAACTGCCTTGTTCAGGGGCAGAACGACAGATTTGAACCGTGTCAGCTCAGGGATTTGATCACGGAACCTTGTGGTTACTGGCCCAATGCTTTAACCACTAGGCTACCTGCCGCCCCGGGATTAGACACGGGATAAAACAAATACATCAATAATATTGACTAATTAATCAAACAAAAACACTTCAATCATCCAAACTGTCAGAGCATCTTACAGATTACTGCACCTGTACATAGCCCACCTATAATTTAGCCCAAACAACTACCTCTTTCCCAACTGTATTTAATTTATTTATTTATTTTGCTCCTTTGCACCCCATTATTTTTATGTCTACTTTGCACATTCTTCCATTGCAAAACTACCATTCCAGTGTTTTACTTGCTATTTTGTATTTACTTTGCCACCATGGCCTTTTTTGACTTTACCTCCCTTCTCACCTCATTTGCTCACATTGTATATAGACTTGTTTATACTGTATTATTGACTGTATGTTTGTTTTACTCCATGTGTAACTCTGTGTCGTTGTATCTGTCGAACTGCTTTGCTTTATCTTGGCCAGGTCGCAATTGTAAATGAGAACTTGTTCTCAACTTGCCTACCTGGTTAAATAAAGGTGAAATAAATAATGCACAAACACAGGTTTGTTACTTTATCACAGGACTCCGTGTCTGTCTGTCCTGTATAGTGGGTGCACATACAAACACCTCATTACGCAACGCTAGCTCAAACAGTAAATCTACTGTATAATATTAGTGTACTGGTAATGTCAAAACTGAACAAACTTTATAATAGAAAGGAAAGGACAGGCAGAGAGTAGGAGTGGGAACAATCTTTACAGTGGAAACTAAAGCAGAAAGTTAGAAAAGAGGAGAAAATACAGTGTGTGTGGATTGGCCTGTCAGTGTGTAAAGCGCTCAGCTCACTGGTGATTAGAATGTAATAACGCAGGAACAGGGGCTCAGAGTGAAGGATGGAGAGGAGAGAGGAGGAACAAACAGAATAACGCATCAACAACCCTCCCGTCAGCAAACATGTTCTCCTCCACTCCCTCACTCCTCTTCTGCACAAAGAACTAAACAGATTATATTCAGCAGATAAGGAGAGAGGAAGGGGAGGGTGAGGGAGGAGCAGGGATGTGTCACGGACAGGAAGCTATGCGGAGAAGAACAGTTGATTGAAGACAGGAGAGTTGGAGTAAGGGTATGAGAATAAATAAGTAGAGAAAGGTGAGGGAAATAAAGGAGGGAAAGTAAGAAAGGAGGGAAAGTAAGAAAGGAGGGAAAGTAAGAAAGGAGGGAAAGTAAGAAAGGAGGGAAAGTAATAAAGGAGGGAAAGTAAGAAAGGAGGGAAAGTAAGAAAGGAGGGAAGTAAGAAAGGAGGGAAAGTAAGAAAGGAGGGAAAGTAAGTGCTCATTGAATATATTTATGTTTTCAATAAAGATTTGAGGAGGAAATATAGTTTTACATGTTGTCAACTATCCTTTGATTGCAAGCCAAACCCCACCTGTTTGGCTACCATTGGTCTTGTTGCTAAACAACCCACAGTCTATTGCTATAGGGGTGGCCATCTTTGATCAGTTCACTTTTTTTGTGGCAAAGTTGCACAGCCAGTGAGTGTATGGCAATGGGACACTGTGCCACTACAGCAGGTGAAGATTACAGCAGACACCTCTGCTCTAGTGGAACTGAATCAAATATTGATTGCCTTATTCATAGGCCCTAGTCTCCTTGGTTACCTGTGTGTGTGTGTGTTCCTTCCAGACTTGGCCAACAGGTGAATGATGTACACACCCCCACAGTGCATCAGCATGGCGTCTGACAGACTGACAGGACACACGTGTTTCACATGAATATTCAAAAAGCGCACAAGTGCGTGTGTGTGTGCGCGTGTGTGTGTGTGTGTCCAGTATATATATTTTTTAATGGGACAAAACAGCATGGTGTCTTAAGAGCATGACTAACTAAGCATTGGCATCAACTCAAAGTTAAGAGACAACTTTTAAGAGAAGAAAACAAACATGCTGACCAAAGAAATACTCAAATAAGTGTAAAGGGAGTTTCATTTTTCAACAGTGCTGAGAAAGAGCAGGTTGTGTACAGTACAGTATGTGTAGCTATATTGTTGCTGTTAAAGTCTGAGTTTGTTCAATATGAATATTGAAGAGTCCATGTTACACAAGGCCAGGGTGAACCTTTTTCCTGGAAATAAACTGTCCACACACACACACACACTCTAGGGTTGGGCGATATTATGTTAGTATTGTCTATCGACAATGATTTACAGCCATTGTCGATGGTGAGGACATTGTGATGTGACAGACGATTGTTTAGCAGAGCCGAGAATTCAATCAAAGCAGCGCAAAGTATTGTCCCCCTCTCACCACGCACACCGGCAGGTCAAAAATGATTGGCAACGTCGATAAAGATGAGCAAAAATATGAAATAAATACAAATACTGAGCTATATTGTATGCAGAAAAAAATGGGCCTAATACATTATACTAATACAACTGCTCAGAGAAAGAGACTGTTTAACAGGTACTAAACAAATCCACCACTAGTGTGCACAGCCGAAGAGCTCTACGTTCATGTCATCTGACCATAGCACCGGTTTCAATCCAAATGCCAATGCCCTTTACACTTGTTGATGACATGACAATAAAGCTCTTTGGCCATGCACACCGGTGTTGACTGAAACCATGAGGCTGAAACTTGGCTACAAGTGGATCTTCCAGCAAGACAATTAGAACAACAAGCACAAATCAAAATACACAAAGAAATGGTTCAGAAAAAAACTGAAATGGAAATGTTGTTTTCCATCTCTGGACCTGAAAACATGTGGTTTGACTTGAAGAGGGGAGTCAATACACACAAACGAAGAATATCAAGGATCAGGAATGATTCTGTATGGGGGACTAGTCTAAGATCCCTTCCAATGTGTTCTCCAATCTCATA